>NC_034603.1:2938461-2943835 GCF_900095145.1 Mus pahari | reverse complement strand
CGCGCGCGCGCGGAGGGTGATTCTCTAGGACTCCCACAGGCTGGCTAGCGCCCGCTATATGAGCTTAGCCTCTGGTTGCATGCTAGGACAGACTTGAGGTCTGGGATAGCTTCTTCTCTTTCTTCACTCCTCGCCCTCGATAGAGAACTAGAGAGCCGATGTGGTACAGGCTACACTCTGAACGGGAGGCTCAAAGCACCACCTTTTGTGCACTGTAACTACTTTCCTTCCCAAGGCAACGATAGCAAAGCCAAAGCCACAGTAAGTGGGAGCAGAGCTTAGAGTAACCCAGGAGAGCACATCGCACCACGGTCCAGGCCACCCATGAGGCAATGGGACAAGAGGAGTTTGTGGAAGCTGAGATCTGTGTCAAGGACAAAGTCTTGCTTTCAATTTCTTCTTCCTTAACTCCCATGCTCCTCTCCATGCACAGAAAGACTTTACTATAGACCCACTGGAGACACGCTGTTCCCCCACATCTCCTCTCTACTGGGTCCCAGGTCCTCACAAGCTCGACCTTGGACCTGGCACGGGTTCTGCCTCAGGCCAGTTGGGCTTGCATCTCAATTTTGTTGCTCACCAGTTGTGTGAGTGAAGGGCACACAGTCCCCAAGTGAGGAAAGGTACTTGCTTTTGATCTGAGACTAGCAAGGCCAACCAAGCATGTTTTTTTTTTTTTTTACTGAGGATCGTGAAGTAAGGGCAAGCAGATGTAGGGCAGATGTCCACCTTACAGCTGCAGAGGTCGGAGGGTGAGTGCTCCCTTTACTTCCATACATCTTCCTTGCCTGTCTTTAATTCCAAGCCTGGAAGTAGGAATTGCCATCCCTGCTTAACCAGATAAGGAAACTGATTAGTTAAAACTACCTGGCCCAGCTGGAAAGTGGCAGAGCTGGCACTAGACATCAGGTCCCATGGAGCCAAAGCAGGCGCATCCTTCTTCACTCATGGAACTGCAGAAGCCCCACCAAGCGGCTCCTCATCCTGTCAGCAGAGTCCTCCAGCTTCCTAGTCATTGTGCCAGTGAGTCCGTTGAAAACTGTTGTAGCAGCTGGATCTCTTTAGGGAAGCCACCTGCATTCAAGGAGTTGTGACGAATCTCAGGAGGCATGACTTGAGTTAAAGAACAAGCTTTATAAGAAAATGAGCCACTCACAGGCCAGGGACAGAAGCTAGCCACATCCAAGCTCTTTAGACTCCCTGTTACCTCCTGGAGAAGTAGATGGACTAAGGCATTTGCCTGATGCTAGGTAGTATATATATATATATGTGTGTGTCTATGTAAATATGTGATATATATATATGTATATATAAACATATATATGTGTGTGTAAATATGTGTATACACACACACACATATATATATATATACATATATATATATGTACATATATATATATAAAATCATCCAAACAACTTCTTTTTATAGAGAAACTATGAAAGGTACTCTTATCTGTTGAGAAACAGGCATGGTTTGTAGGTCATCTGGCTCTGGCATTGAATTAGGAGCTGGAACTTAACTGAGAATTCGATGACCTCTTGAGATCTGTGAGATATGATGATGGCATCTACTATAGGAAAGACACTGCCTCTTTCTTAGGAAGCTCAGCTTGGGCTCTTCCTCTTATGAGTGGAACAGTGTTCCTACCACCACACTCGTATTAGCTCATTGTCCCAGCAGTGTGGGATAAGCCTGAACTATAGCCATGTTAGACAGCCCCACTTCCTGTGTCCCAGGTTCTCCATGGTGTTGATGCCCTGCCATACAGAAAGCTCACCCAATGAGGTTCCTGGCCTTACCCAGGTGCCAGGCTCAGATCAAAACTACCACACTGAGATCTATACTTGCTTTGACTCTGCCCACAAGCAGTAGATTTCGTACATCCAGCAGCTTTTATTCTGTCAGGATCCCCATCCTTGCTCCGAGACAATAGGTCCATCACCCCACTGACGCATTTCAACTGGCCAGGTACTCGCTTGGGTCTCCATTGTCGGATGAAAGTCAAACCCCCACCGCCTGCCAAAGCTGGCTTTCTAAATCATGGTCCCTTTGGGGGTCAGATGACTCTTTTATAGGGGTCGCAGATCAGATGTCCTGCATATCAGATATTAACGTTATAATTCATAACAGTAGCAAAATTATAGTTACCAAGTAGCAATGAAATAGTTTCTGATTGGCATCACCATAACATGAAGCACTGTATTAAAGGGTCGCAGCGTTAGGCAGGGTGAGGACCACTGCTCTAGAGTTTCCTGGCCTCCCTCCTTGATAACCCTAATACCAAGAAAGAATAATTTGTTCAGAGATGCTTAGCCCGGCAATGCTGCACAGACATCCTATTAACTTCAGGACCACAGGGGAACGGCTAGTTTGTTCCAAATTAAAAGTAGCTGGAAATGGCCCTTATACAGCATGAGGGCACTGAGGGCTGTAATGCCGTGACAACGAGGAATGGAGCAAACCAGGTGTTGTTTGGCCCTCTGAAGCCCCGAGGCCCAAAGCCCTGAGGCCCAAGGCCCCTTTCCTCCATTATAGCCCTCACCTTCCCCAATCTTCTCAAGGTTCTGGGATCTTCCCTGAGCTCTTCTGTCAACCCAGATTCCAAAGGCAGAGTAGTGCTGTTCCAACCATAGAAGAACACAAGGTATAAGGAAAGACACACAGAGCCGGTGCCAGACAACTGGCTTCAAGTCTGCCAAGTCTGACAGAGCTTCCCTGGGCAAGCCACTCGCCATTTGAATCCCTTCTTCCTTTATGCAATGAGGCCAGCGATGCCCATGTCCAACTGAGATAGCATATAACACACATACACACACACACACACACACACACACACACGCACACGCACATGTACACACGCACACACGCACACACACATGCACACACACACACGCACGCACGCACGCGCGCACGCATGCACACGCGCACACGCACATGCACACACGCACATACACACACACGCACGCACACACATGTGCACACACACGCACACACACACATACACACACACACACACACANNACACACACACACACACACACACACACACACACACACACTGCCTGGCATATAGCAGGGGCCTGGTAAAGATGAAGATGACCACTTTTCTTACCTCATGTGCTTTAGCTGTGTCTAATAGCAAGAAGATGGGAGGCCAAACTTGGGAGAAAAATTGGTACATGAGCCATGTCCTCCTTCTCGCTCTGAGCTCCATACTACCAAAGTCTTTTAAGCCACCCCTAATCAGTGGCTAGTTCTCTGAGAATTTGTCAATGGCTGAACAAATTCCCCTCACAGACATTCTACTTGTGATAGTAGATTCCTCAAGTACTTACATAAGTGTTGAGCAATGACAACTTGGTACGGCCGTATCAGTACCTTTTCATGACATCCCTTTTTGAAGTCTGTCTTGTCTTTGTCTGTTTCTTAGCACCCCAACTCCACAGACTTCCTACCCTAGGTGCTGAAGTTTGACAAGTGATAAGGTAGCATGCCTTTGATGAGGTTGGGTGTCAAGATCATGGCCCCTATCTTGTACCCATCTGACTTTTCCTCATGCTCTGTCTACTCTGGGCTTCCCAGCAGCAGTCTGCACTGGTTGTCCATGTGGCTGTCTATTGCTGTGCCTGCAGTGATGCCTGTTACAGCTCAGCTGGGGTCATGATCTCCCCATTGTCTATCTACATCCCAATTTGAAGAACCTAGTGCCTGAGGACCACACAGAAGATCTGGAAACTAAGGAGATCTTATCAAAGGAGAAAGCAGTGGTGGGGATAGAGTAGAGACCCCTGGGCCAGTTGGGGGAAAGAAAGAAGCCAAGACCCCAGGGGAAAACTCAGGGGAAGCCAGTTAGCATCAAAAGTGACCATGCTTCTGAGCTCCACAGATCTGCAGTCTGGAGGCTGAAGAAAGCCTTCTTCCTGTTAGGAGAGGGGGAGAAAGACTGTGAACATCAGCCAGTTCTCTGCCTGCACAACTGAGACTGCATTTTGTGTCCTTTGGAGTTCCAAGAGCAGCAACTTTGGAATCAGACATGGTCATGAATCCAAATTGTCACATTTTCTTAGACCTTGTGCTGCCGTACTGAATGCCACCAACTGAGTGGCTGCGAGTCATTTAGTTCTCCATTCTAGACTTGGAATTCTGAGATGGAGGTGACCAGCAGTGCTGTTAGGTCTTCTCTTCTGTGCTCTGACATCAATGGGCGGAGGAGATGGCCGATGGTTTCTTTTATAAAGGCTCCACTTTCATAACCAAATCGCCTCCAAAGACGCACCCTAAAGTCCCATCTGCTTCTCTGAAAATGATTTGATTTCATTCTTTATGGATCAATAGAACTCCAGTGTGTGTGTGTGTGTGTGTGTGTGTGTGTGTGTGTGTGTGTGACATGAATAGATGTTGGTCTATCTGATCAAAAAAGGGACTAGAAAGAGAGAGGAGGGAGGGAGAATGTAGAGTGCACAGGAGGGATGAATATGGTCTCACTACATGATAGAGTTCAAATGTCTGCATAAAGCCCACTACTGTGTACAGCAAATGTATGCCAATAAAAATAAATCAATAATATTTCAGAGACCCCAGCACTAAATACCCCCACAATGAGAGCACAGAGCTGCGTCATGTGATTTGGTTTTTTATGAGAAGATAAATCTATCTCTGCCTCACTAAATAGCAGCTTCTCTACGCTTGGCCTACATGTGCTCATCTCCCAAATGAAAGAACTTCTGGTTTCAAAGAACGGCTCCAGATTTGGGATTGGGATTTAGTATGTAACACCTACATGTGAAGCAAAGATTGTACATGAGCTCTGCACCCAATGTGCCCTTTGTGCCAGCACCCACTGTTTCACACACCATCTTACCATGCACAAGAACCCCAAAGGTGGAGAGCTCACTTGAGCCCCATTTACAGAAATGGAGGGAGCAACCGTGTCAACAGGCCAGACCTCCTGGAGCTCCCTGGAACTGGACCATCAACCAAAGAGTACACATGGAGCGACCCATGACTCTGGCCACATATGTGGCAGAGGATGGCCTTGTTGGACATCAGTGGGAGGAGAGGTCCTTGGGCCTGAGGGAGTTCGATGCCTCAGTGTAGGGAAATTCCAGGAGTGGGTGGGTGGAGGAGCACCCTCATAGAGGCAGGGGAGGAGGGATGGGATAGGGGGTTTCTGAAGGGGAGACCTGGAAAGGGGAAAACATTTGAAATGTAAATAAAGAAAATAACCCCATATTTTGTAGATATTAAATTCCAATGGCTAATTTAAACACACACACACACACACACACACACAGAGAGAGAGAGAGAGAGAGAGAGAGAGAGAGAGAGAGAGAGAGAGCCAGGATACATGGATTATTAAGTAAATGCACTAAT
>NC_034603.1:2883094-2938366 GCF_900095145.1 Mus pahari | reverse complement strand
TAATGGAATTAGGAAGGTGGTAGTGGAAGGAATGAGGTTAATGGAGACGTGGATCTGAAAGGCTTATCTTGTCCCAGCCTCTCTCTCTCTCTCTCGCTCTCTCTCTCTCTCTCTCTCTCTCTCTCTCTCTCTCACACACACACACACACACACACACACATACACACACACTCCTCACACATATACACCACACACATACACACAAATACCTCGCACACACCATACACACACACACCACATACACACACAAATCACAGACACCACATACACACACAGATCACACACACACACACACCTCACCACACCACACATATAAACACTACCACACCACATGCATATACCACACACACATCACCACCACCACACCACATAAAAACACACAACACACAACACCACACATACACAACACACACAAATACCACACAAACACATACCACACACATTACACACAAACACAGACACCACACACATCAAACACACACACACACACACACACACACACACATTTTAGAGAAGAAAGCAAGAGGCAACATATAGGTTTACTTTGGAATCTAGAGTTTTGTCGTCAAGAGCTTCATTTAAACTAAAGAATCACATTTTCAGAGAAGGCTGCCACCCTCCAGTCCTGAGCTCTCCATACCGTTACCTACAGGTTGGTTTCTGTCAAATAACAGAAAGCGAGGGAAAATTGGCCAAGCAGTCAGGACTTCAGGGAGAAGGGAGAAAACACCACTCAGCAAGTATTTCCAGCTGGGAGTCCAGTCTGACCAATTTTCATTCCCTGCTTAGATGAAGTTGTTTAGAGGAAGAGAAATAAGCAAGAGCCAGTAGGGAGATAGAACCCTGGGGCTTTTCTCAAAGAGGCCGGGTCAGCCTATCTCACATTTTCTATGTAGTCTTTTGATTAACCTGAATCAGTTTGAGTGACAGTTCTCAAACCTCCTGTGCTCAGCAGGCCAAGCCAAGTCCAGGCTTTGCTTCTCAGTACCTGCACACAGCAGCTTGGAACTGTCACTCAACGTTCGGGATATCTCTAAGTCATGAGGCATATTGGACTTGCAGAGATTCACAGATGTGCTGGTGAGTTCTGCCCACCACTCACAAGAATTGAACTGGTGGCCTGCCATTCCAAGTGTGTCAGAAGCAAGAGGAGTGACAATTGCCGCTGTCTGCAGAGTGCTGTGGCTTTAGAAGGAACTTAACCCAGTTCCCCTTGGGAGCGTTCTGTCCTTATCGGCCATGCCTGGAAGCTTGGAGCACTTGCCAATGTCACTTGGAAGATCAGAGCTGTGACTTGTTTTAGAGGAACAGCCTTCTGTTGTAGATTAAGTGGTGACCCTCCCCCATAAAATTCACACGCTGAAGTTCTAACCACCCAATGTGGTTATATTTGGAGAAAGGACCTTGCATGAAGTATTTAATGAGGTCACTCAGGCACCAGCCCTGATCCCATGGGACTGCTGCCCTTATCAAAAGAGCCAGCCTCAATTCATGAAGTCTCCTGGCAGAACAATCACACACTACAAACTGAAAGCTGGACCCAGGAGAGTATCTGCCAGCCCCCGATGGCTTCTGTCTCCCATGGCACCATGACGTAGACAAAGAGCAGGTGGGAGACATTGTCTCCATGATGACTGCATCTTAGACTCTGGAGTACAAACACGCTCCTGAGAGCCTGAGATGGCTATGACAGAGCAAAGTCAAGGCCATGATTGCACAGTCAAGGGTAGCTCCACTATCAGCCTCCTTGGTACAGGGAAACCGAGGACAAAACAAGCTAGCTCCTTGAGCTATGTGCCCTCAAGGCAGAGCCTTCTCCAAAAGGTGGCTGGGGTGCAGGGACAGTATGACTTGGCTCCTCGCACAAATGGTAGCTCCCCAGAAGACTCTTCATACCTCACACACAGCAACCACCCCACCCAGTTCCAGTCATAGAACGTACCTGAGAAGGGACACCCAAGTTCCCCTTCCCTGGACCCTTTCCTTACATACCAGGTGTACAGGTGACTCTTTGCTTAGACTGGAAGCCTGTCGTCTGGCAGGGGCCACGTCTTGTTACTTAGGGATGCTCATCAGTCAGAACAGGGTCCAGCACGGGGGAGCTCAAAGGATGGGGAGAGGGACAGAAAAAGAGGAGGAGGGAGGAGAAAGGAGAAAAGAGGAGAAAGTCATTAGAGTTTTCTACTTGAATGGACATCTGTGACCTCTACTGACCCCTCAGAAAGCCATAGCCAATCTTCCTGTCCCCTAACTTCACTATTTCTCTTTGAAGTTCCTGACTGGAACCATGAGTCATCTTCTGTCTGCCACTTCAGCCTTTTTTCCCAGAATCATCCCTGAACTCCAATGCTACCACTTCTCTCTGCTTTGCCTAAGCACCCCTAGTCCTTTCCGTTTCTCTCTTCCCCCACCACTACCAGACAAAGCATGGGCCAGACAGGAGACTGTTCATCCAACTCTAATCAGGCACTGTCTCCTAGGCTTTCCACAAGACGTGTACTGCATGTAGACCTTCATTCAGAGGTGTCTACCATACGGTTCTCACATTGTTTAAGGGAAAGTTAGAGTAAAACAAACTAGTGCTTAACATATATTTTGTTTCACCTCTGAACATATACTTCGACAACAGAACGTATGGAAATGCAGAGTGTGAAGCCCAGTGAAGAGCTATAGGTTAAAACCCCATTGTAGCACCTGTTTCCAATCAGTAAACAGATGTGCATGTGGGAAATGTGTATTAGAAAAGAAACAAGCTAAATTAACCTAAGTTTTAGCTGGGAGTGGGAGTAATTTGAAGTTCATTTTTATATAGCTAGAGTTCTTTCCTATTTGTGTCCCTGTTAATTACACATCTTGTCTTATTGCTCTAAGACTTCAAGTACTCTATTGGACAAAAGTAAAGAAAGGGAATGATCCTGTCTTATTCCTGATTTTCAGGGAAGTACTTTGAGTTTCTCTGCATTTAGAATGATATTGGATCTAGGTTCATCATAACATAAAGCCTCAACTACATTGCTCACTCTTTTCTTAGCTTTTTCAGGGTTTTTATCATGAAAGGATGCTGGACTTTGTCCAAGGCCTTTCTTTACCTAGCAATATGATCATACAATTTCTGTCCTTGAATCTATGTCTATGATATAATACATCTACTGATGTGTGTACATTGAAACCATCTTTGATCTCTGGAATAAATGGAACTTGATCATGACGAATGGTCTTTTGATGTATCATTGAGATTGATTTGTAAGAATTTTATTAATAATTTTACATACATGTTTATCAGGTAGATTTGCTGATAATTTTCCTTTTGGTTATGTCCAGATCCAGTTTGATTATTGGGATAATCCTGATTTCGTAAAATGAGCTTGGTGGCATTCCCTTCTTTTCTGTTTTGTAGAAGAATTTGAAAGGCGTTGATATTAATTTTTCTTTAAAGACTTTTTAGAATTCAGCTGTGAAATACTCCCCTCCCCCAGGCCTGGGCTTTTCAGTTAGGAGACAGTTTTATTACTGATTCAAATTTACAGCTTGCAATATGTCTGTTGAAGTGCTTTAAGTCCTGTTGGCTGACATTAGTAGGTTAGTCTAGAAATATGTTCATTTCTTTTAGGTTTTTAACTTTATAAGAAAGTGGCTTATCAGAGTATGTGCTAATGGGCTTCTTCATTTCATTGGTACTTGTTATATGGTTTTCCCTTTCATCTCTAATTTAATTAATTTGGGTTTTTATCCCCTTTTTTTTTCTAAGTTTAACTAAGGCTTTGTGAGTCTTGTTTATTTTTTTTTCAAGAACAAACTCCTTGTTTGATGGTCCTTTGTCGTGTTATTTTCATTTCTGTTTCATTAATTTCTGCACTGGTGTTTCTGATTCTTTCCATACAGTGATTACGGGTTTAGCTTCTTGATGTTCTCAGACACGGGGTGCATCATTAAGTTGCTTGTTCGAGATCATTTGATTTTTAAAATATACAGCTATAAAATGCACTCATAAAACTGTTTTCATGGGAAGTCACAGGTCCTGCTATATTGTATTTTCATCATTATTTGATTCTACAAGTTTTACATTTTCCTTCCTGATTTCTTTAATAACCCATTAGTTAACTTTAAATAGTGTCTTTTTAAGTCTCCATGGATTTCAATATTTTCTGTAGTTTCTCTTCCAGTTGATGTCCTATCTTGTTTTGTTGTAATCAGATAAGATATGTGAAATTATTTTAATTTTCTTGTATCTGTTAGGAAATTCTTCACGTTCTAAAATATGGTTAAATTTAGAGAAAAATCTGTGGGCTTCAGAAAATGCTGTGTATTCTGTAGTACTTTGGTATAATATTCTGTAGATGCTTTTAAATCTATTTAATATGTGATATCATTTAGCTCTGGCAAGATTTTGTTTGTTTGTTTGCTTGTTCATAAGCTTGTCTGCTGTTCTGGCTGACCTGTCTGCTGTTAAGGGTGGATTATTGTAGTCACTCATAAAAAATATTTTCTTGAGGTCAGTCAGTGCCTTTCCAGCAAATAGTGTTTGCTTTATAAAGCTGACCTCACTGAGTTTGATGTGTGAAGGTTTAGAAATTTTAGGAGGTTTTCCCCTGGCATTATCTTTGTCTCTTTTACTTTAGTGTTGGCATCTACTTTGTGAAATATTAGTATAACTATACCTGCCTTTTTTTCAATTCCATTTGATTGGAACACCTTTTTCCAACCTCTCACCCTAAGGCTTCCTTGTCTTTGGCAATGAGGTACGTTTCTTAAAGATAACTAACAGTTAGGTCCTATTTTCTATGCAATCTGCTGTTCTGTATCTTATAATCAGAGAACAGGAACCATCAAGAGTTGTTATTGAAAGGGATGAGCTAATTTCTGTTGCGTTGTTGTTTTCATATTGGTTGGTGCTTTCCTAACCCTTAGTTGCTTATCTATTTTGGTGCAATTTATTCTTCCCTTGACCTCATGGGTATGTTGATTTTTCTCTTCAGTGTGTAAGATTCCTTCTGTATCTTCTGTAATCATAGAGTTCTCTAGTTTGTGTTTAACAGAAAGTCTTTCCACTTTCTTCTATTGTTGGGAGTAGCTTTGCTGGTATAGTCATCAAGGCTGGCAGTTATTGTCTTTAGATCTTGAAATACACCATTCATGCCCTGCTGGCTCTTAGAGTTTCTCTTCGGAAATCTCTATATTTGGATGGATTTGTCTTTATATGTGACTTGGAGTTTCTCTTCTGTCATTTTCCATATTCTTTCTTTGTTCTGTATCAATAGTGCTTTAACTAAAACGTAATGTGTTTGTGTTTTTGCTGTGTTGTCTGTTTGGAGTTCTAAGACCCTTAGGTCTGGTAGCCATCTCTCTCCCTGGATCTGGGAAATTTTCTGCTATGACCTTGTTAAATATATGCTGTCCACTCAATGTAAGAGTTGGGCTCGTCTTCCCAGCCCAAACCATGACATCAATCATCTCTCCCTGTTTGTCCCTCTTACATACATATTTTATTTAGACAAATTGATCTCTGCGTCCTGGGGTTTATATTTGTGAATTTAATTCTCAAATTATAAACACATATTCACATATACACACATGCACACATACACAGAGAGAGAGAGAGACAGAGAGAGACAGAGAAGAGGGGAGTTGCATAGAGGGAAGGAGAGACACAGAAAGACAGAGAGTGCAATTCTAGTAAAGCATTGATAATCTCTGAATCAGGGAGAGCACTACACATACTAATAGCCGCAGACATAGTCAGACATTTTCAAATCTGAAAGTTGATGGAAGTAAGAGGGTACTAGAGTATAGAGATCAAAGGCAAAGGCTCTGTAGACATTACCTGAGTTTCAATCCCAGTTCTGTTCAAGGCAGTGGCCTCAAGCAAGCAACTTACTTTCTAAACCTCGGTCTCCTTATCAGTAAAGATCCTAGGGATAATGAAAGCCTCAGTCTATCTGTTTCTCACAGTTGCCCACATGATGGAATGAAGTGTGCAGAGCTTGGTGAAGAAGCTGGAAAGCCCCAACCACTGCAAAATGTCAGCATCACTGTTCAAGACAAGTAGACAAAGATGGAATCCTGTATCTGAGTCCATTCAGTGTCCTTTTCTACCTCTCGGTGCTGCTCAGCACCAGATGACTAAGTGCTGTGGCTTTGGAGTGTTTTGCCTGCATGAGTCTTCTATCGCTGGACCATGAACACTACAACATGGAGCCAGGTTCAACTGTTGCCCATATTTCTAGATCCTGTCATGGCACCTGGCAGAAAAAGTAGCTAATGGGCACATAAAGCTCCAAATGGGAAACTCAAAGATTTCAGCCTAAATAGCAAAGGAAGTTCTTTCATTGGGTAAAAGCTTGCAATTTTGCTGAGGCAGCCATTCCATTCCCATGGGCTCCCTCCAGATAAGGCATCACATTGATAAATTAGCTGTGGATAGAGGCATCCCGCAGGTGGCATGGAAATGCAATTTAATTTCCAATTAAGCCTGATTTCTAGGCCAAGGGATTTGGCTGCCTCACACTGGGAAGATTATTTTGTCCAGACCTATCATTATTATGGGTAACGATTCTGCCATGAAGTTGACTCTCAAAGCAAAAGTCCTTTGATTCTTGAGATGGTGTGATGGCAGAAGTGTGGGTTCCAAGGGCAAGACTGCCTTCCTTCAAGATCTAAGCTTATCAGGGGATAGTCAAGAACATTTAAACACAGACAGTCCATTGATATGTGGCTGACATTTTTAAATGAACAGGGAAAGAAAGATGGGCATGGCAGTCCTCAGTCATACTCAGTCATACTCTCAAAAAAGATGATTGCTAGTGAGAAGGGCAACAATGGAGAGTCCTCAGAGCTCTCAAGAGAAAATAATCTGCATGGTTGGAGTCTGGAGGCTGGCTTGCTAGAACAAAGCAAACATTTGCAGAGCATCTTCAATGCACCAGGCATCCTGACCGACTATTTGCACTCAATCATCCTAATCGCCCTATAAAACAAATGACATTTCTCTCATTTCCCAGTTGAGGAGAATGAGCCTTGGGGAAGTTAAATGAACTGCCTGAGGTCATAGACAAGCCAATTTGGACTCTTGGTTTTTCTAAATTTTCTTTCCTTCAAGAGTTATCACCAAAGACAAATGCAAACTTAGAGTTGAGGGCCCTACAAATAATGTTGGAGTGAGGTGCACTTAGCTCCAGAAATATAAGAATGAGAACAAGCTCTTGAAAGGATGTCCCCAGAGAATGAAAATAAATGCTGCCTACCCCTTCTTGGTGCGATGGTCGCAGAGTGGGGATCACAAGACCCAACTCTGTTTGAATGTGTTCCCAACTTCCACTGGGAAGTGAGGTCTGAGCGCAGCATGTAGTGGTGCAGTGTAGCCTGCAGAACTCTGATGGGTCCAGGAGCTTCATCAAGGGTCCTGGCTGTTCCACACTAGTGTTCTTCCTGGTGACACAGGGAATTCACTTTCAAGGATTGGAAAAACCCAAAAAAAAAAAAAAAAAAAAAAAAAAAAAAAAGACTGAAGGACCATGGCCAACATATTCACAGAAAATTTAGTTGGATGCCAAAAAGATGTCTCATGGCCAAATTTGTTATTAATGATTAAGATAAATATAAATGATTATGCTGTCAACTACTGGGACAATTCCAGAGCAGATTATTAAGTCTGTGGTAAGTGAATACTGACTAAAGAAAGATAAGGAACAGCATGGAAAGGGTGAGATCTCTAAGAAAGTCTCACTGACACTGCTGCCCTTCTATGCTGACTTGTAGTGACCAGCTATGCAAGGTTTGGGGAGATTACAGCATGCCTGGGTTCCTAGTGGCCAAATGGGTTGTGGACCAGAAATTGTGGCTTCTGGCAGATTGTAGACAGCCTAGTTATTTTTTGGCAGCACCCACATTTCAAGTGTCCATATTTGGGATGCAGATTCAGTTATTGGCTCTTTAGAAGAAGAATACATAGAGAAGCTGTGAGAGCCTGGACTCTGTGGGGTGCTATGAGACACCTGGCAGACGCTCAGCACCTGGCCTTTGCATACTTGGTAAGGAGAAGAAACAGGAGGAGAACAGGTTCTCAGTGGTGAGGGACATATTGAAGCTATAGTGTCTAGGGTTCTTTGTTGTTGCTTTTGTTGTTGTTTTTCTCAACTCTCCTACTTGCTAACATCTGGGGCAAGTTAAACTCCTTCCCTGTGCCTCAGTTAACCCATCTATGAATGCAGATGCCAATATCAACCTCAAATGCTATTAGCATTAAATGAGCCATACGTGGAAAGGCTTGGCCGACATCCCGACACACAGGTGCTGCACAAATGTTAGTTCTTATCACTATTAGGGATGACAGATTGTCGCTCGGGGAATGGTTAGCTAAATATATCCCGTAATGGAAGGGCTACAGCTTGGTCCAGTGAGTTATTCATCAAAAGTGTTGATGTAGACTGTCACTAAAGAGAAATGTGGACATACAAGGGTTTTTCTCCCTGGCGATGCTTCTGACGCAAGATGGGAAAGCTATTTCTCTTCTGACACCAACTAGTTCTGGCACTATCCGAGCTTCCTACAATGTAATGCAGTTTTGATGTTACCCAGAGTTAGCGAGGGACTCCACACGCTGCTGGGGCACTCACAGATCGATCGCCCCTCACAGTGCACAGGAGTAGAAGACTTACTTTGTTGATACATATGCTTAGTGAGCCTCTGTTTTTATTCCATGTGAGTTGGGAGTGGGGGTTGTGTGGAATGATGGTGGTTATGGGGGATCAAAGTCCTTGTAACCTACAAACCTAGGGATATATTATACACCTGACCCACATTCAGTCTGGAGTTTGCTGCTCTGCCACACCTTCTTTGCCCATCTCTTATCTACCGTTTAGGGAAGCTGGCTGATGATGATGTACTTTATATCAGGAAGGAAGGAAAGAGCTGGGTACCCAAGAAGACCCCTAGTTATACATTTATATGACATGAAAATGATTCGGGAAAGTTCTTGTAGGTAATGAGATAATCTATTCATTGATCCTTCTGAGACACAGGGGCAATCTAGAGAAGAAAAACCTTCCCTCCATGCTTCAGTGAGGCTCTGAAGGACTCTATAGAGCAATTATTCTCAACTGTCCTAATGAATCCTTTAATACAACTCCTCATGTTGTGGTGACCCCCCCCCCGAACCATAAAATTATTTGCATTGGTGTTTCATAACTGTAATTTTGATATTTTGTGAATCATAACGTAAGTATCTGTGTTTTCTGATGATCTTTGGTAACTTCTGTGAAAGGGTCATTTGACACCCTCCCCCCAGAGGGGGCTGCAAACCTCAGGTTGAGAACTGCTTCTATAGAGGAAAGCTTTAGATTTCTATGGCCATGATAGGGAGAGACATGATCCTTACCTCAGATGCACTAACCCAACCTTCTAAAGCTATCTAGGCTCAGGACCTACTCTACTTCTTAAAAATACTGAGGAGACAAGCATTGCCATTTTACAAATTAAAACTAGGAACTTGAAAACATTTCATTTCACTTGCTTTATTTCAAAGTAATAAACCTATCACGTTACAAAAAATATTTTATGAAAAATAATTTTATCTTCCAACCAAGAGAAAGCTCATTGTTTTGCATTTTAAAAGATTTATTTTTTATTTTTAAGTGTGTGTGTGTGTGTGTGTGTGTGTGTGTGTGTGTATGCATGTGTGTGCACTTGAGTACAGGTACCCTTGGAACCCAGAGGTATCACTCTCCCTGGAGCTGGAGTTACAGGCAGATGTGAGCTGCCTGATGTGTGTGCTGAGAATCAGACCCAGGTCATGTGCAAGAGACACACACACACCCTTAGCCACTAAGGCATCTCTCCTGCCTCTGTTGTGTGATTTTTGAAAATATATTTAATGTCTAGTTAACCAAGCAGCTGGACTCCAATCAGTGTTCCATATTTTATCAGCTATGATATGTTTATCATGCTGCCTTGATCTGGAACTTCTGACAACATGTTTTTAGGAGAACAAATAAGAAAAGACATGATTTCCACCTCAGTATCCTCACCCACGGGCTGTGTGGCCTCACAGATCTCCAGTTTAAAACACAGCCACCCTATACTCTAGGGACGCTCTTCAGGCCTCTAACCTGCATTGGCGAATTCTCCTTCATCTTGTGAAGGGACCTTGACTGGGGAGGAACAGGACAGTCACTCTTGCTCAAGTGACATGTTCCCAAAGACTTCATAGAATTCAAATTCCTCCAAACACAAGAGGAAATAAAAGAGCGTTGTTTATTCTTACCGACTACATGTCGCTGTCCGCAACAGCGTCAGTGCACTTTGCAATGGACTGAGTAAGGTGGCTGACAGCAGGAAAAACTTGGGGGTGAAACGTAGATTAGGGCAGTGGCTCTCAACCTTCCTGGTGCTGCGAGCCCTTAGCACAGTTCTTCATGTTGTGATGACCCCCAACCATAAAATTATTTTCGTTGCCATCTCATAACTGTAATTTTGCTAGTGTTATGAATTGTAATGTAAATATCTGTGTTTTCCAATAGTCTTAGGTGACTCCTGTGAAAAGGGTTGTTCAATACCTGGAGGGGTTGCAACCCACAGATTAAGAACTACTGTTTTAATGAGGAACTTGGAATCATTTTGGTGAATCACAAAAATTAAGATTTCTATATTACATGATTTTAAATGCAAACAAATCAGGTTCTTTACCACAAAGAAGCGACCACGGTGATGGTGATGGGGTTGGGGACAGAGCAGGGAGACAGACAGCGCCTTGAAGGCATCTGACTCATATCCCTGCCCCTTCCAGGCATCAGCCTTCAGAGAGAGCAAAACAAGCTTTTCCCTTGTAGCATTCACACATGGAAGAGGCCCACACATGGAAGAGGCCCACACATGGAAGAGGCCCACACATGGAAGAGGCCCACACATGGAAGAGGCCCACACATGGANCCACACATGGAAGAGGCCCACACATGGAAGAGGCCCACACATGGAAGAGGCCCACACATGGAAGAGGCCCACACATGGAAGAGGCCCACACATGGTAGAGGCCCACACATGGAAGAGGCTCACACATGGAAGAGGCTCACACATGGAAGAGGCCCACATGTGGAAGAAGCCCACTTTCTTCCAGTCATGAACTGAGTCACAGCCTTGGCTGAGGAGCTAGAGCTGTCTGAAGCCTGGCATTGTTAGAGCATCTCACAGGGATCCTTTCTATGTTAGATCACAGGGATCCCTTCTATGTTAGATCAGAAGCTCGGGGTCCTGTTGACTCTGATCCCCATGTGGAGGCTGACTTAGGAAAAAGGACACCTGAGGAATGGACCAGGTACTCCTTTGCAGACATGAGTCATGGCCTATAAGAATCAATGCAGGAATACAGAAAGCACCCGACGCTCATCAGCAGTGGCCTATTCAGGGCAGGGAGGCCTCTCTGTTCGTAGGCAGCCATTGTTGCCAAGATCATCTCTCCCCCACCTCTAAGTCCATCACGCTCAAATGCCCACAGTTTCACACTCATGCTCTGTACAGCTCTGTGACCACAGATGGGTTTGGTGTTTGATGGAAGTAGGCCAGTCCTTGTTGACAGGATGGCAAAATTTTTCCCAAAGAAAATGAAGGTCGTCATGACTAATGCATGGGGCGAGAGAGCTGGGCATCCCTGCACACTAATTCTTCTAGAAGGATGTGTCATTTTCTCCTGCTGTTTGGATATTCTGAGTTTATCTGTCTTTCAGTCCCAAATGCAGAGACCTGGAAACCTTCATAAAGCAACCCCTTAAAGCCAGACTCCTTTTTGGAACCTTTGGTTTCTCTTTTTAAGTTGAGTTCAAATTTGGGAGATAATTATAGATTTTTATGGTAGTTGTAAGAAATAATACAGAGAGAGCCCTGCTATCCATATGTGAATCTCCCCATCTTGCAAGCTATACCATAATATCAGAATATGGCTTTCCTAACCTTGGAGGGAGATGCTTTGGGGAATGATAAGCTACTTGTCCTTGAAAGGAGGGGCCACAGATAAGAAACTGGAGGGCCACAGGCTACATCAGGGCTACCTGGAGAGAAGTGTCAAATCCGGTGTGGTGAGACAATGGTGTTGTTCATCTGCTTGTGGAGAGAACACCACCACAATCTGTTGCCTCAGGTCTTGCCTCTCTCTCTTCCTGTGCCTGTGAAGCCAATGGTGCCATCTTAGGGGCATCATTCTAATCCCAATTGTATCTGAATGCCGTGAACATTAAATGTGTCAAATGCCCAACACCTGTGTTTGTAGGGGACATGCTGAAAGCATCAGCAACAGGAAACTACAAGTCCTCCACTAAGTAAGCACCTCCCCTCCATCCAGGGAGCCTAACAACTGTGTCTTCCCAGCTTGGCTCTGATGGGAGAAACGGCCTCTCAAAGCCCATCCTTATCTCCCTGAGGGTTGTCCTTTTCAATATTTTCCAAAATAACAACTATGTATTACTTTTCCGATTAAAATAAAACAAAACACTGTATGATCTTCCTATTATTGAAGAATGAAAATAACAACAAAATTAACCACCAGGCCATGGTTAATATTTTAAGGCTTTTGTATTTATTTCCTCATAGATTTTTGTTTCTGTGTGTACACTTGGATCTGTATCCACAGGTTCTGCCCCATTGGATTCCATCAAGGGCAGATTGAAAATATTTGGGTAATAACTACATCTGCTGTGAGCATGAATGGACCCTTCCTCATCATTGCTCCCTAGAATGAAATCATTTTCAGCACTGACACTGTAGTGGGTGTTTGCTAGCCATTTGGAGACACTGCAGCACATAGGAAGGTGGACAGAGCTTCCACAACCAAGACTGCACTGCTTTACAGAAGGGATTTTTGACATCTAAACAAGTTGCAGAACTGGTCCCTGTGGATACTGAAGGACAGCAGTATTTTTAAATTTTAGAGTAGTGTGTGTGTGTGTGTGTGTGTGTGAGAGAGAGAGAGAGAGAGAGAGAGAGAGAGAGAGAGAGAGAGAGAGAGACTTAATGTTCTTAACAAAAAGCAGTACATTCAGTTGCCCTGTAAATAGGAGCTATTGTTTTTATGACAATTCAAAGAAGCTGAATTTGGCCAAGGACAACATCCTGAATGTGATAGGTGCGTATCTAAGAGAGAGCACATATGGATAGAGGTGACAATATTCATCATCTTGGTAGGTAACAGATATGAACCAACTGAAGTCAGGGTGGGGAGCTGTAACTGGGAGATTTTTTTGTCCACCAAAGTCACTGGGAATGGGATACACATTCTTGAGCAAGCTTTCCAAAGATGTTGAACAAATGAAATAGGAGACAAAGGAAGAGAGTGGTGGGTAACTTGCTAGGGACTCTGCAGTTCCTGGTGACTCTATGCTGTGGTACAGAGGGGACTGGCCTACTTCTGAGCCGCCAAGATGGACAGGGACCTGTTGAGCTTCACCATGGCAATAATAAGAAGACCCCCAGTCAGAAGGAAGGTGGGCCAGAAGAAGGAGAAGAGGAGGACTTGGGGCCCATAGAGGCGCTGGTACACGACGCTGGTCTCGTTGACTTGAGGTGCAGAAAGGCAATAGAATTCATGGTGCTTATAGAAATTGGCTCTGACCTTCTTCACATCTGCCAAGGCTGTCTGGTAGTTGTCCAGGTTCCTGGGGATATAGGAGCACTGTGGGGGAGAAGCAGGAGTGCTTAGGCTTGCAAATACACACTTCTAAGAGGCCTGGCGTGAGGCTTTGGGGTACGAGAAAAAGATTTGGGCTCAGGAGTCAGCCATTGGAGAGCACAGTTGGCATTTGTGTATGGATAATGGCCTTGGTGCCACTCACCGTGATGTGATGCTGCACACCTGGATGCAGGGCTTGGTTGGAGACCTGCATCTGTTTTTATTTGCTGTGAAATCTTAGGCAGATTGCTCACCCTCTCTGAGCCTTTGTGGTTTCATTACTGAGATGGTTTAGTGATGTCACAGTGATGAGCTAGAGACAATTCTGAGTGATACAAGTCCAGGGACAAGGTGGGGTTCTATATGCAAGCTCATGCAGGTAACACTGAGAAGTGAAGCTAGGCAGAGGGGTGACAGGGACCAGCTGGCATCTGCCTTGGTGTCAGAATTGTCACCACTCCCTCTGGAGAATAAATTCCACACCATGCAGCAATACATCCAGAGAAGCCAGAAAACCTGATTTTAATACAGACTCTCATGATTTCAAAATACTGGCTAAAATTCAAATAGAAGATTCTTTGAAGTCTAATCCTGTGTGAACCAAAGAAAATATGTTGGCATGCAACTCTGTGACAGAATCCAAAAGAATGAGAGAAAGTGCGGTAAAGAGCTCCAGGCAGGCAGAGCCCAGCGCGCATTTAAACTCTGGCACTGGTAGTTGCTGTTAGGAACCTTCTGGCCTGCGGAGATGATGAGACCCAGCTGCAAAGCTCTGGAAAGACAGCCCAGAGTGGAGACCTGCCTTTTATCTTTCTCTACCAGAAGGACTGGGTGCTGCCTGTGAACCTCAAGGGTGGACCTCTCTGTAGACCTTCAGTGGAACACCAGAGGGGTGACCATCAGCAGAGGCTCCTACCCTGTGGAGTTTGGACTCAGGGGAAGTGGAGATGTTCAAGGACCATGTCCAGGGTCAAATGTGTAAACCTGATGCTGGTGGGCAAGCTTTGAGCTAGTGTCTCCCCTGGGACTCAGTTCCTGCCTAAGCTCCCTAATCCAGCAGCATGGAAAAGCTTCTTTGTGGTGCTAATATCTGGGAAATAAGGGAGCTGCAGGCAGATCAAGTCCCCAGCAAGCCAGGGGGAGAGAGTCGAAACTTCTGGGGAATCTGGCCTTCAGAGAGACATGTTGAGCACTGCAGGCTGTTTAATAGCAGGACTGTCACTAGGTAACCTTGACCACTGTGCACAGATTTCTTTGTGGAGCCAGGGAGGCCCAGGTTCAACCACAGCTTCCAAGTTGTGTGACCTTGGCAACTAGCACACACTCCTAACCTTGTGAAGTCATTTGTGGTGGAGCCTAACCTGCCCTGAGAAATAAAGTAGGAAACTTATATAAAGCATTTAGCAAGAGCCTGGGCTCTATAAGTTCAAAATAATAATAACAACAACAACGACAATAATGATATAATGCTGTCTTATCTATGAAGCTGGAATAACTGCTGCTTTCCCATTTAAAGCATGAGCTCTGATGTGGGAATTCGCACCCATCCCAGGGTACTGCTGTGTCTTTTGTGTGTTTGAGGTTACTCTAGATTCTACATTCTTGATCTGTTTGTCCAAATCCTAGTCCTAAGTTCACTCTCTAGGGTCAAGCCAAGGACTGGGCTATTTCGCCCTTCTCTGCAGGGCCAATACAACCAGTCCTGGGTTATTTGCATGAGCTGTAATGATAAAGACCCTGCCTCTAGTCTGAGGCTTCATTTGTGTTAGCATAGGCTGCAAAGAGGGACTTAGAACCCCTTCCCTAGGCTGAAGTTGATTGAAGGAGAAAAGAGGAGGCCATGGAGGAGGAATAAGAGCCTGGCATGTCCAGAGGGCAAGCTACCAAGCCAGAGCATCAGCCAGCCACACACATGGATGCTGGGCCAGAGAATGAAATGGGTTTGACTGTCCCAGCACGGCTGGCTGCTCTAAACTCTGTTTGTGGTCTGTGGGTGTGTGGTTTAACAGCCCCCTTACTAGAGAAGAAAGAACACACACTGCTCACGACTCAAGCAGGGTTCCGGCTACCTCTAGCTCTTCTGGGCTAGCAGCCTCAGAATGAGGAAGCAGCCCTAACCCAGTGTGCCTGAAGTATAGCACCATGCCATGGCATGTCATCTTTCAAGAGGTTTTTCTCACTCCTAGAATACATTATGGTTGCTAGATGCCCAAGGGGAAGCAGGAACCACTGGTAGGAGCTAATCCTTGTGGGCCTTGAGGTTCTTCTCCCACACAGAGTCATACTAACGATGACCACATGTCTGAATTCTACATACTTCCACCCCTTCCTTCCATGCCCCCAGCATCAGAGAGCCTACAGAGCCCAGCCCCAAACACACACACCCGACACCTTGCCCTTTCTATCACAGCAGCTTCAATTCTGATTGTTATATCATCCTTGTGACAGGTTCACACCCATGCTGGGGACTGCTGTGGCCTAGCTTCCATCTGGTAAATGACCCTACATGGCTGCTGGCTCTGTCTTCCCAGCATCACATGAATGGTGACCCTGGGCCTCCAGTGGCTCCTAACAATAGCATCCAACCTTAGATTTATCGAGGGAGCTCCACCTATTGATCTATTCTGCCTCAGTTGGTTGGTGTAGAATTCTGGTTTTATTAAGTCTAGATGACTCTCATACATAGCTAGAGTTGCGATGCCCCAATTTATATGCTATTATTAATTCCATAGTTATACAGAAGAGGTCCTCAGGCAACAGACTAAACCTTCGGTCTCTTCTGGCTACTCTATCAGATGGCATTTCTGGAATCTAGCCTTCTCCCCACGCCTATGCTTCCAGCCACTGCCTTTGCCTAGCCTTCTCCCTATGCCTACACTAGGTCCTACCACACACTGGGATACTGTGTACCCCTCATCTCTTGTTTCTGTGGCTACAGGATTGCCTATTTTGAAAAGCCGGGCCCAACACTTCTCTGCTCTGGGCCACATTGGCAACTCCCTTGAGCCCATCCATCTCCTGTCTGTTGTCTGAGGCACTGGCCCACCCTCCCTAATGTTAGTATGCCTATATAAGCCCTCTCCTCTTAAGACCCATGGGCCAGGCCTGGGAAGACTGGGGTTGTTAGATAAATGAGGGAAGTAAAGAAATGGAAAGGGGGGAAGGGAACCAACACGTCTGTGCAATAGGGAGGGCTAACTGACAAGAAAGGAGGTGCAGATGAGGGGAAATCTTAAATGTTAGTTATGGAGGTTGCTGTAACCCTGACTCCCAGGTGGCCCATGGATTCACCCAGCTCTGTTGACAGAAGAAGTAACAGTAACAACTGCTTCTGTGCTCTGAGCACCCACCATTTGCCTACTTAGCATATAAACTGGAGCATCTCAACTCTAGCTATGTATGAGAACCATCTAAACTTAACAAAACCAGTGCTTTGGTGATAGCACTGAACATTAATGTCGCATCCATTTACAAGGATGGAAACAGAGATGCACAGGACCTCAGCGCCCGCTGCACAGCCAATAGGGGCAATTCAAGCCACCCAGGTCTGCCCAGGTCGGTTCCAACATGGAAGATCCAAGGCTGACTCCACCTCAAGCTAGCCTAAGAGTCCACTGAGGTGGGTTACTACATCTTGGCTTTAGAGACATGGGCAGCTGAGAACAAGCTCACAGACCTGGCAGGCTAATATACTCATATTTGTTACCTGTTGGTTTTGATCCCTAGTGTCTTCCGTGTGATACAGCATGGCCCATCTGCCCACAGCTGATACATTGACCCAAAGGCATGGGTACTGGGGCACCTTCTTGCCCTCCAGCTCTTCTTGGTCCTTGATATTAGTTTCAATCAAGTGACAGATGGATTCCTGGGTCCACACACTGGGGAGACAACACAGACACAAGCAAACATCTCTTAGAGACAAGGATGACACATACCCACTTGAACCCCTGGCACCCTGAGAGCCTTTTGAGAGATCCATGGATGGGATCTTCATTTTGCCATGAACATGTTATATTAACTGAATCCATGGCCCTAGAGTCCTGGACTCTGGGATAAATCCTAATAATTTCAGACTGGTTGGCTCTTGGACATTTTCTACATAATGGTTCTCTGACCTTTCTAGCCACCCCACACCTAACTTTTTTTTTTTTTTTTTAAGATCCCTATAGCTTACTGAGTCCCACTCTACAGAAAGTGAGGCAGAATTTCTTAGGTGCTTGGGCCCAGGCACTAGTGGTATTTTAAATGCTCATCATAAGATAGTGATGAGCAGCCAAGCCTGAGGCCTTCTTAACCATATCATCTCTAAGTCACAGGTAGAAGTGGAAACCTCACAGGGGACAGGGGATTTGGGGGTTGCGGGGTGGGACACAGCACCTGAGGCAAGGGCTGAGTTGCTTCAGAGTCTCAGCTTTTCCCCTAAAAAAGAGGAAGTACATGAGGGGTCCAACCTGGTCAGGGTTGGAGGGTGGCAGGAGAGAGCTGGGGAGGCACACAGATGCCCAGCAGTGCCCCACTTGGGTGAGACTCTGGCCTGGCACCACTTCAGCATTATAAAGCAAGGATGCAGACCAGGCCCAGGAGAGCCCAAGAGGCTCATCAACTCCTAAGCAAATGGATCGTGACTCAGCTCCCTGTATCCTGTGGGAGACCCACTGTCAGACAAGAGGATGGTCAGGAGCCAGACTATGCACAGAGGGAGGGCGTGAGACTCAGCTTAGGGGGAGCTGAGAGAGCCCTGTGTGCCTGTTCCAAAGAGAACAGCCATCAGGAATTCCAGGGCTCTTCTTTAAAGGCTGGAGGGATGACATGTCACAGAGTGTGGGGCACGAGGGTATACTGCACTCTCTGAGATTCCTCCATAAATGTCCGGGGGACAGATGTCACAGTGCAGAACCTCTCTGCTTATTGGGAAAACACAGGCAAGGAGAGGCTCTGCAAAGGAGAGGCTCTGCAAAGAGGAATCTCCCATCTCAGAGTCATCTGTGCAGACTGCAGCCAGAGTCTGCCATTGTGATCCCCACCCCCACTCCCAAGGAATCCTGGACCCATCATCACCAGCCCTGACTGGAGAGTCTCCCCCAGAACTGGAACCCCGAGTCTGAGGATGACGAACGCCTGATCTGTCCTGACTACCATGAGGGGTCAAGGGTAGGGTAGGTCAATCCAGGAAGTGGAGATGTCCATACCTTTTCTGGTAGAGAGGCAGCACAGTTGTACCCAAGACGTAGTAGGTGATGGCGGCACACACTACCATTGCCATTCCCAGGCAGAGGGCTCGTGTCTCTCCGCGCTTCTGGGCCATCACCAGCTTCTTCCCCATGGCCACTGGAGGCAACAGTCATTTCTAGCACCAAGAAGGCAAAGAGAAATGAGATTAGCCCAAGCGATAGGTTCATAGGAAGGAAGGAAGGAAGGAAGGAAGGAAGGAAGGAAGGAAGGAAGGAAGGAAGGAAGGAAGGAAGGAAGGAAGGAAGGAAGGCATGAGGGGATGCAACCAAATAACAACATTGCTCTTATTTAAGTATGATAATACGTGGCGCTTTGCAACTTACATAGAGCTTCCTTACAGAGGTTCGCTCTGGCCTCTGGTAACAGCCTACAGTTAGCTTTTAAATACTCAGGATCCATTATCACCAATTACCTCCAGGAGAAGCCCAGTACACTTGAGGGGATTTTCTTGTGGTCCTGGCTTTTTCCAATGAGCCCTCCTAGACTCCTGAGCATTCCCAAGATGAATGACAGCAGGAGTCTGCTCAAGGCTACAGCATGGGAGCTCAGAGGGGAAGGGAAGGATGTCATCTGTTCCTGAGAGGTTCAGCTCCTGTGACTGGTTGTCCTCTCACCTGCCTGTAATGTCGCGGTGGCTCACCAGCTACATGAGGTCAGTTCGGTTTAAATGTAAAACTTAGGTGGGAATCTGGGATTCAGTAGGCCTAATGAGAACCTCCAGCAAGAAGGAGGATGTGAAGCCCTGATATGCACTGTGGCCTAAGACAGGAAGAAATGGGTTTCTATGATAACAGAAGAGATTTCAGGTAGACTACAGGGAGGCTATGCCCCTTGTGAGACATTAAGTATCTCAGGACTCCTTGGATGGAACTCTGTGTAGAAAAGTCACCTGAGGTCTGGGCTTGATCTAGGAAAGTTGGAAAGGGTTAAAGAAGAGTGCTATGTGGCATAACTGTTGGGTTGTCAGTCTCTTCCTTAGAAGGACCGGGGATAAAGTATGTAAGGGTTTGGGGGAGTTTAGAGAAGAGAGGCCATCAGATATAAGATGGAGTCCTGGCTCTGCTGCTTAGCAACCATGTGACTGTTAAAACAAGAACAATAGTGCCCTCCTCAGTGTCCTGATGTAGACCCACCAACACTGCCGAGCATCACCTCATAAACTGGCGATGCCCTCCATAAACAGACACCATCATTAACTGAGGAACTGAAGGAGCTTGGCGCGCTCTGCCAGGCCTGTGGTCGACCCCTATCCTGATGGCAAGTGACAAGACTGGTCCTGACTGGCTGGCCACAAAAGTGATGCCCAGACCAGGGTCAACAGGCCAGGCAGGCCCTCCTGGGCAGCAAGAGAGGCAGGGATTTTCACCACCCTATCCATGCCATCACAGGGTGCTGTCTCCCACCATCTCCCCTCAGCCCCGGCTTCCCAGGAGCCCTTCCCGAGCTCTCTGGGATGTAGCACTCACAGTTCTCTGGGTCTCCGCTGGCTGGCAGATGGTTTCTCTCCACTCGCCCCCCACCCCCACCCCAAGTCAGGCCTGGGAGCTCTAACAGGAAGTTTGGTCTCCCAGCTGGTCTCCCGGGAAGCAGTCTCAGTCCCATCTGGGTCGAGCCTCCATGCCCAAACATGGTCAAGTCTGAGCACACAGCTTGCCCCGGGATAAAAACTCCACAAGCAGGTACCTAGCCTTGCAGCCCTCAGCTGCTGTAGGGGACGCTGCCCCTGCAATTCCCAGAGTCTCCTGGGAAACAGATGTCAAACAGCAAAAGCTATTACCCACCCCACAAGGCCATCCTGATATATGTACCGAAATGTTTCTTCTACACTCCGTCTCTCAGGCTGGCACGGGGACCAGGAATAGGAACCGATCTTCCTTGTGTGGTGCAGGGGAGGGAGGTAGAGAGGTTGGGCTTGTCACTAGCCCGTGTTATAGCTACACTGGTGCAGCCAAAGCCTCCCACCTTTGTCCCTGACTTCCTGTGTGACTCTGACCAAGTCCCTGAATCTCTCTGGACCTCTGTTTTCTCCCTTCTCTCATTAGCATCCTGACAACTTAACTTTGTTCAGGATTGTTAAATTAGAGATGGCATTCAGAGAAAGGAGGAAACTCCACCTTTTAAAGACCACTGGGGCTGAGGCTGGGAGCCGTGGGTCCCACAGCTGCTTCGGGCCAACCGTCCAGGTCCAGGGACAGTACCATGCTGGGGACCTCCCACAGATTGACTCTGCTTCATAGGCAGAAGGTTGTTGCAGCCAATAAAACAACTGAACATTGGTACTGGAGGTGGGGGTGGGGGACAAACCTGCTTTTGCACTCTGGGTCCTCTCGGATAAAGAGAGCTCTGTAAGAGTTGGAAAAGCAAGAAGAACAAGCCCTGCCCCAGCCCAGCCCCAGCCCCGCCCTCCTTACACCTTGGTGCCCTGCTAGTCATCTGCACAGACCTTGATGGCTGGTCCAGCGTTTCTCTACTTGATGAGCAGAGACAGACTGGAGGCTGGTCCCTCCCAGTGGCGAATCCCAGCCGTGTCTGCCACCAAGGGAGTGTTCTAACACCTCAAATTATACCTCTGTTATGTCTCCAGCCACCTAAAGGTCTAGAGGTAGCCTCTGGTGTCCCCGATCCAAGGACAGTGGGTGCATCTTAGATATTCCTGATGGCTGGGTGTTAGCACCTCTCACGTAAGCCTGCCGCCTGAAAACGAGGGCCTGGTAAGAAAGTTGTCACTCAAGGCTCCTTGAAACCCTGGGGTTGAGCAGCGCCCCATCCCCCTTTAGTCACTGACTCTAACTAGAGAGACACGTGTTTAGTGGGCCTCATAGCAAGTGGAGATTTATTAGTGTGCATGTGCCTGCGTGTGTGTGGTGCTTAAATGATTTGTGCATGTGTGTGGTATGTGTGTGTTTAGATAGGTATGGTGTGTGTATTATATGTGTATGATATTGTGTATATGTGTGTGTACTTGATATATCCATACATTCATGGAAACCGAAGCGAGACATTGGGTGTTCTCCTCCATCTGGCCCACCTCAGGAAGGACCTTTTGGCTGAGCAGCAGTGGGGCAAGCCTTTAATTCCAGCACTCAGGAGGCAGAGGCAGGTGGATCTCAGTGAGTTCAAGGCTGCCCTTTATAGAGAGTTCCAGGACAGCCAGGGCTACAGAGAAACCTCATCATGAAAAAAGGGGAAAGGGCTTTTGTTTGTTTGTTTGTTTTGTTTTGTTTTTTCTGAACCTGGAGCTGGGTGCTGGGTTCTGGGTGCCTAGCTATGGCCAGTTTTTTACATGGGTACTGGAGATTTGAACTTTGTCCTCCATAGGTGCAGCACGGATTCTTTGCCACCAGCCCCACAGACAAGGATGTCTTAAAGTATAGGGGTCAGGAACATTGATAAAGAAGGGGGAATATGGATCTGAGATCAGTTCTTCAAGAGAAGGGTTTTCCAATGATGGATCTTCAAGGGCCAGCAGCTTTCTCCTGGGACCTACAAAATAACTTAGAAACTCCTTCCTTGGGAGAGACATGGGCACTAGATGGTTCTTCATAAGTGTTAGCAAAGGGCCATTCATAATCCACTCGATGGGCTAGGAAAGGTGACACGATCAGACTTTATAAACACCAATGAGGTTGTCGATGAGTCTTTCTTTGGAAGATATGATGAAGCAGGGAAGGCACCTGGTGCACCCTACTGAACCACAACCAAACGGCAAGGGCAAGCCTCGCTCTCCCTCTAGGGTAAGCTAGTGAAAATCTTGGATTATGGCTGCGTACGGGAGGGTTAGAGTTAGTGTGAGTGACGATGGCCACAGGTGAAGGAGACGATGGTGCCATGCCTGGAAATGTTGATGATTGTTGGAAAGTGAGAAATCAGCAAACATCTCCAACTTGAGCCTTCTGAAGCAGTAGCCGTAAGTACAAGGCTTACAGTGGTCCTCTGAGCACCCAGGAGAGAGATAATCACACCATCCACCCCCCCACCCCCCGTAACTTTTAAGGAATGGGAGCTCATCTGAGAAACTGGCACATAATGTTAAAACTGTACTTTTCAGAGTCAGCTGTTCCTCTTACCATCCCTACAGAACGATACTTGTGGTTCTCTTTTAGCCTGAGTGGAACTGTCACTGCCCACCCAGAAAACAGAATTTCCTGGTGGAGACACTGCCTGCTTGCCACAGCTAAGTTCGGTTTAGGGCTACAGCATCCACTGGGCACCTTTTCTTGTGACATTCCCCAGGAACCAGCCACCAGTCTGCAGGAAGCTGAATGCAGGTTGTAAGAAGTGAGCATCTCTTTCCGTATATGGGAATGATCACACTCAGAGAGTGGTCCAGTCCTGAACTGGGCAGGATTCAAGTCTCCTAGCTAAGGCCTTGAACCACAGAGCAGAGGGTTACCTCAATCTCCCTGAAGTCCAAATCCACAAATCTAAGAACAGAGTAAATGAGTGTTTTGTCTCAGGGCATGCTTTGGGATGTGTCTTAGGGTTTCCATTACTATGAAGAGACATCATGGCCACAACTCTTATAAAGTACAACATTTAATTGGAGCTGGCTGACAGGTTCAGTTCATTACCATCAAGGCAAGAACATGGCAGCATCTAGGCAGGCATGGTGCAGGAATAGCTTAGAGTTCTACATCTTGATCTGGAGGCTGCTAAGAGAAGACTGGCTTCCATGTGGCTGGGAGGAGGGCCACACAGCTGAAACCAACAGTGACACACTTCCTCCAACAAGGCCACACCTACTCCAATAAGGCCATGCCTCCTAATAGTACCACTCCCTGGGCCAAGCCTATTCAAACCACCACAGAGTGATGAACAGCTATCGTAACTGGAGCAAGAGTATGGCGAGTGATTTTAAATGGGGTGGTCCCTGCTGGTGGTGGTGGCGGGAATCAAAAACTTGAGATGATTGTTGGGAAGCAATATGGAGCTTAGAAACATGAGAGCTACCCTCCCATCGACTCACACTGCTGCACAGTTAGAACAGAAGGGTATTTATATGTACTGAGCAACTTCATTGTGCCAGGCCGCAGGCTAGTCAGCTTCTCATGTGTGTTCTCTGTGTGTTCAGAGGCTCTACAGACAGAAGCCTGTGTTAGACGGCCCTGCTTGCTTCGTGAGGAACAGGATACAAACAGAGAAAGGGTCCAGGAACACATAGACTACACATCCTTCAAAATCACACCCCTGGTGATCCACTTTCTCCCAGGTCTTTCTGCCTAACAATTCTACAACCTTCCAGTAGCGCCACCTGCTGGTAGCCAATCTTTCTCAACATGGGAGACACTCAAGATGTGAATTGGAACACAAATCTTTACGAATCACTGACCTCCTTCATTCAAGGATCCACTTTCTGCTGCTTCAGTTACCCACATAGTTTAGTTGGTGTTTCTATTGCTGGGAAGGCACACCATGACCGATTTAACTCTTACAATGGAAAATGTTTACTTGGGGGCTGGCTTACAGTTTCAGAGGTTTAGTCCGTTATCGGCATGGTGGAGTGCAGGCAGACATGGTGCTGGAGTAGGAATGGAGAGTCCTATGTGTTGATCCAGAGGCAGTAGAAGTGACTGAGGCACACTGGGCGTAGCTTGAACATATGAGACTCAAAACTCACCTCCTCAGTAGCATACCTCCTCCAACAAGGCCACACCTACTCCAACAGGAGCACCCTGCTCCAACAAGGCCACATCTACAAAGGGTGCCACTCCTTATGGCCACCACACCTTGTTTAACCATGGTCATAAAAATATTAGTAGAATATTCCAGAAATAAATAATTCATAAGTTTTAAAAAAATTTATTATGGTATATTGTTTTAATTACTAGTAATTATCCTTGCTGGGCCTAAATTATAAATTTAATTTTATCATAGGTGTGCATGTACAGAGAAACTGATTCTACGTGGGGTTTGGTGATCTCTGTGGTTTCAGTTATCCAAGGAAAGTCTCGTAAGGTGCACAAACACACATTCATTCCTACCAACAAACCCACAAAGGCCTGTGTTTTCTGTCAGCACAGAAAGCCAAGTGATTTTCCCAGAACTATACCCAGAATGGGATGTAATGGATCTCGTATCTGAATCTGTGCCCACTGACTCCACAGACCCTCTGTCACTCAGGACTCCCACGGGAGCCATTGCCAGGAGCATCAGTGCGCATGCGCAGCTGGTTTACAGGCCCTCTCACTCCCCAAACCCCCTTTCCGATTTGGCAACTGCTTACTTATGAGTAAGCATTTAGTCTCCACCAACACTCTGTGAGTAAGTCCCATAAATCAGCCATGTCTGGAGACTGCCCTGTGTGTGTCATGCTCTGTGTGTGGCAGGGAGAGTGAGGTGGCCCCAGGACAGACATTGCAGTGCCCATTGAACCTAGGATCTGGGTACATCACCATGCTGAGGCAAATATCATCAACTTTATCCTCTGTAGGAGGTCAGACTATTAAAACTACAAAAGAAAAAAGAGAATGATGTATTTACAAGAGCATAGTGTTCTCCCCTGAGCCATGGTTTGGGTATTGGCGGCTTCCCTTCCCTATGGTCAACAACAGTCTGAAAATGGAAAGTTCCAGAGATAAATAATTCATAGGTTTTAAAATTACTTTCATTACCTTACATCATCACAATTGTTCTGCTTTATTGTTAGTTATGGTTAATTTTTCCCATATGTAATTTGCAAATTAAATCTTATCATAGATAAGTGTATATCAGAAACATTACAGTATGTATAGAATTTGCAGTTGCAGACATCCACAGGGGTCTTGCAATTCCTTCTCCACAGACAAGTGCAACTACTGCAAAAACAAATGTAGAGAAAATAACTAGGGGAGAATGCTTGTAGCACTGAAAAGGCAAAACAGCACAGCAAAATTAAATGTCAGCAGGAGAATTAAACATCATGAAAAGGCATGGAAAGCAGCCCTGTGTGGTCACTCCATAGTATGAGCTAGCTCTCTCTCTCTCTCTCTCTCTCTCTCTCTCTCTCTCTCTCTCTCTCTGCCTTGTTTAACCACACATCCTTCAGTCCGACTTTTCTTCCTTCATAACCAGGCATTTTAACCTGCGATGGTATTAACACAGTGTTCTTTAACAGCCCACAGCCCCTCTTTGGGGGAGGCAGAGCATGGCTAAAGCACAGTAGGCTGACTGTGTGTAAATGTCCGTTCCTTGTTGCAGTATCTCCTGTCTTTGTGGGAAAGCTAGATAATGAAGAGTGCGGGAAGAAGACCAGATATACTGCCCACCCCTAGGTGGCACATCTGTATCCATAGTCATATGAAGGACTCAAGTGCCCTGACCTCCCTTGGCACATGCTTTGCCCAGCTTCTTTCTCTGGGCAGTGTCACATTGACCAGTATACATCCTCTATCAGCCTGTCTCCATCAGAATGCAAACCCACTAAGACCAGGGACTGTCACTGCTCTTATTCTGTATCACATTTTTGAGCTCCAAGAGAAATACACCAAGATCCCTGGACCTTTGATGTGGTGGTCACTTGGTTGGAGAAAATCTTTTTGTTTTGTGTCACAGAATATTATCATCATTTTTGTGTGTGTGCCCAAAACTTCTTCCTAAGGAGGCTGCACAGTTTCCATTAATTCCACTAATTCAGGATAGACATCATTCAAGCTATGCCAGTGGATGTTTAAGGACTGTAGGAACTGGCAGCAGCAACATAAGGGTTTTCTTTGGCTTACAGTCTGAGAGATTACAGTCTGTTAAAGAGGGGAGGGGGAGGCATTGGGAGCACCAGGCAGCGGGTCACACAGTGTCCTCAGTTAGGAACTGGAGAGAGATGAATGTTGGTGCTCAGCCAGCTTCTCTGTTTTATTCATTCTGAGCCCCTAGGCCATGACACAGCTATATACAGTATGGGTGGTCCTTCCTTGTTCAGTGTCTCAAAACACCCTCCTTGGTGTAAAGTTATGTTGCTATGGTGATTCTAAGTGCAGCCAACTTTAACCATGAAGATTAATCATCCTGGGAACAATGTTAGTGTCTAATGGAACTCAGTAGGTCTTTTTTTACCACATATACCCAGTTCATATGCACATATGCATGTTATTTGTCATGCATTGACTGGTACAAGGTACAATAAATTCATAAGTTTGGGTTTCAGAGGTACTCAGGGGTAGAATACTCAGGTGTAGAAATGAGAATGACATAGAGGTGTAAAATGCCAATAGTCCATTTTCCAATGTTCGGACAAAGCACCTGAGGGTGGGAACTTATACAGAGAAACATATATCTAGTTTACAGTTTTGCAAGCTAGATGTCTAAGACTGGGTGGCTCCATCCATCAATCTCTGGTGAGGACCTCCTTGTCTGCCTTATAACATGGTGGGTAGAATTATGGCAGCAACTATATATAGAGAGAGACAGAGAGAGGGGGAAAATGAGAGAGCACGAGAGGGAGAGAAAGAGACAGACAGACAGACAGACAGACAGACAGACAGACAGACAGACAGACAGACAGACAGAGAATGATCCTTGATGGTCCTGCTTCCTCTGGAATCCACTTTGGCATGTTAATAGTCACTTCAGTTAGTCTTTTGCCCTGGGTTTGAGACCTAGGGAGAGCTTCCTAGCACTGTCCCAGCCTGATGTGGGCCAGAGGGGGCCAGGCATGACCATGGCCGAAAGCTGAGGGAATCCATCTCTAAGGAAGACTTGCGGGGCTCAAAACACAAGGGATGGCACTTTGGAGTTGAGACAACAAAGTGGAACTCTCCACTTCCTGCCTACCTGTAGCCTCAGGCAACACCTCCCATTGCCAGGGAACCTTTCTCATCCCTTAAACAGTCACTGTGGGGGGCAAAGGCTGGAGACTCCCACATCTGTCAGGGCCATAGACTCCACAGCTGAATCTTAAGGATTCCCTGAGAGCCTTTGTAAGGCAATGTTACAGGCCATCAGGTTAGGGAGAATTTATACCTTTACAGTAAAAATATATAAACAGAGCAAAGCGACACCATTTCTTTTTCCCTTTCCTGTCTTTGGAGAACTGGTTCATCATCACACCACTTCATAAGATGCGCATGCTCTTGATAAATACTGTGAATTCATACAGACTATGGGCAACGCCGAGTCTGATATGTGGGAAACACAGAGGATAATAGAACAACCTAGGTGTCAGGCTCCGGTAGAGGATGAGGGAATGGACAGGAGCTAAGCCCGGAATCAGCAGGAGCTCTTCTTAAGAAGGGTTCTTCCTCAGCAGGGCGCCTCACCCTCCTGGGACCCTTCTCTGCCTCACCTGATCCCTGAGGTAGCTGATCCTGGGTCTTCTCTCTCAGTCAGTCAGTCAATCCTAGGTGGATCCTAGCTGGATGTAACTAGCAGACAGGTAGCAGCTACTCCTATGGCCACTGTGATCGGCTTGTAGGGCTGAGATACTGCTGGGGTGTGGGGAGGTCTGTAGGGCACATACATCTAACAGCCAGACTCCCCTGTGAGCCTCTGCAACATGAACACCTACAGGAAGGGTGGATCAAAGAGTCTGAGCCCATGGAGAATCTGCACCCCTCAGAGACAGGAGTAAGGGCTCAAAGCTCTGCGAGCTTGCATATCAATATTCAAGTTGTTCCTTTGTAGCCCCCGCAGCTAAGAGCTGAGGAAACATAGGTTACATAGCCAGGGTTTCACTGAAACCTGCACAATATGTTGAAACATTCCAGGCTGGCAAGTGTTCTTATCATACTTATATTATGGCACATATCACATTCCCCTTTCAATGTATGCCCTCATAGTATGGATGTGAGATAGACCAATGCCATACAATGTCAACATAACAGTGTATAGTGTGCACTCCATGAAGGCAGGGGGGAAGGCCATTGCATAAGAGGACCGTGGGCATCTGCAGAATGGGCCTTCAGTGGGGTCCTGGGGCTACACCCCCATAGACCTGAAAGGTGGTTTTACTTGACACTACTGAGTTTAGAAAAGTGGCAACTGTTTCATGCCAGGCTTAGCTTGCCTTCTTTACACAACAAGCACTCATACTTCATATCAGTAGAGAAATGTTTCATTTGTCCCAGATTTCCTTTAAGTGTCAAAGCAAGAAAGCCCTGAAGACAGTCTCCTCATCCACTGCCACACAGCAGACCATTCTATAGTGATTCATTCTATAGTGATCCATTCTATAGTGATTCATTCTATAGTGATCCATTCCATAGTGATCCATTCTATAGTGATTCATTCTATAGTGATCCATTCTATAGTTATTCATTATCAACTCGTGGAATGAGTACTGGGGCTCACAGCTTTCTCTACAGGCAGTGTTTGCATTCAAAGGTAACACATGCATGTTTCAAGGAATTTGGTAAAGACAGAACAAAAAGAAGAATATAAATATAAATCAAGATCCAATCAAGGAAACTATTGTCACCATCAGTAGGCTATGCTCTAAAGATACACATTTCTTTCTAGAAACAAATTTAGGATATTGTATAAAATAGACTGCATAATTATACACTGTGGTCTTAGTTTCAATAGAGACATTTTCCCATTCATGCAATACTATCTTACCAAAGAGCATTCCGTGCTTCTGGGAAAGTCCATCTTCTGGGAGTGCCTGCAATATTGTTATTTTCCTCTAATGAGATAGGTTGACTATTATCAGGGTTTGACTGTTGTAAACTGTTCTTCAGTAACAATCTTTGGTTGTCCAGCAATTATTTTTATCATTTCTCTCTAATATATCCCTAAGAGCAGGGATCAGAGTCAAAGAATATTAGTTTCTAAAAGGGTTCTGCCGCTTGTCTTTTTTTCTGTAAATATGGGATTCAACAAGACACACACTCTGCTCTACCAGTGAACCAACAGCCGCCCAAAGAGGATGGGTTGGTTTAGAGCCACACGGCTTTGAAGCATGGTTTAGAACTCAAGCCTGACTTTGCAGCCTTCTGGAGTATCAGAAGCCAGCCGGGACTTCCGGCCTCCTTACTCCTAGACTGCATTCTCACCTCTCCTCCACTGTAGATTTTTCCATCAAAGAACTCCATCACTCAGCACTGACATGTGTGCCAGGCACTGCTCCAAATGCCTGGGCTGAGACACAGCCCTCAATTTGACCCCATAAGGTCAGTTCTTTGATGATCCTCCTTTTAGAGATGGGGATATTGAGTTAGAGACAAAAACTTGTCTGAGGCTACAATGGCTGGTGATATGCAGAACTTCTAGCCCTTGCTGTCTGAGAACTCCAGTAGAGCATTCTTTGACCATGGGACTTCACTGTGGACAGGAGATTTCCAACACAATAGTCACAGGACACTACTAAGCCTTGAAATACGTTCAATGTTAATTCATCTCAATGGAAACAGCCACATGTGACTAGTGACCTAGGGGACAGACTCCGGTGAAGCAAGTCCTTGGGGTCCCTCTGGACCTCCGTCTGAGGGAAGATTCAGCTGCTCTGAGATGTCTCATGATGCTTTGAACCAGGTTCTGTGCCCTAGGGCCATCTTCAGGGTGAGTGGGGCTGACCTGCTTGCTCAGGATGATCAAAAGAGACACTCCAGGGAGAGACTTTTTAATCCCTTATGTTATACATTAATGAAAACTTCTGTCTGTGATCTATAAATCATAAAAATCACTCCGCAAGCACCAGCCTTTGCCCTCTTCCATTCATTGAACTACTATTTGATTTGCATAAAGCTTCCCTGGGAGTTCATACAGGAGACTTTAGTCCTGCCTCCCCTCTGGGACCCTGTCTCTAAGGAGGCCAGTCCACAGGTATTGGAAGCAGATTCCTAAAATGGGTCAATCCCTGAGTGTTTTCCTAATGCCAGGTGCTGAGGCAGGCCCAGCAAGCTCTTCACTGAAGCACCGGAGCACGTGTCCACACACCCAGAGCCTTACACCACAGAAGAGACTCTCCTCGCGTCTTCTCAAGAGTCTGAGAAACAGGCAGGAAAGATGAAATCAAGAACTGAGCAGTTCTGAGTTCCTCAGAAGGCGCTAGGGTCTCCCCTGCCTCACCCGGCCTCTGGTGGTTCCTTTGTCTCCTTTGCTTGCATCTACGTCGCCTCAACCTGAACTTCCATGCTCTCACAGCTCTCTTCTCAGACACGCCTGTAGCTCCTGCATGGTGTGGCCATGAGGTCACTCTGGAGCTATGTAGCAGTAGTCGGGTCACCTACTCGTTAGTCTCTTACAGAGTCACTTAGCATCAGCCTGAGCACTCACCTCAGTAACCCAAGATGATCTCAAAGGGCTAAGGGTGTGGCTCAAGTGCACAGTGCTTGCCTAGCCACACAAAGGCCTGCATTCAATCCTCATCACAGCAAAAGAAGAACACTCAACATCCCTAATTACATCCACGAGATGCTATCTAATAGTCTCACGGCTTTGAACATGGCATGCTTTTGGAGGCCATCATTCAAGTCATTATACTCACCTTATTTAATCTTGGTACCAAGGCCAGGCTAGAGGTGATTTATTAAGATCAAGGAACCTCTGACACCACTCTCTAATTTCATGGCTTTGCCCAGTGTCCCTGAATATCTCACTCCTGCAAAGTTCAGGATAGAGAGCTCTGCCTAAGGATCTTCTCTCCAGAGGAACACCAAACTCCTTCCACCATCTAGCTCCTGCATGCTGTGGCCCTGAGGTCACTCTGGAGCTATCTAGCAGTTGATTCGAGTCAAGAGCCTGAGAAAGAATGTGGTGATTAAAAGGTTGACGCATACATTGGCCTGCAAGTAGTATACGAAGCTGCTCTTCATCTACCGTTGCCAGGCAATGGTCACCTGATCCCATCTAGATGCGAGGGAAACCTGGAAATGTAGACCTGATCTGACAGTTGCTTCTCAGCTTGAATGGCACTTTTAAGTTTTTCAAGAAAAAAAGCGTCAGCTTTTGTTGGCTGGCCAGCCACACCTGCCTCCACTGTATTCATCCATTTCTTCTTTATGCCTATAATTCATTCCTGTATTTCTTTTCTTTTAGAAGAGGAGTGGTAGGCGCACAAAAGTTAAACTATCTGATTAAGACCACAGAGCTTAACTCATGGGATACAATCCCAGACTGAGCAAAAAGAGAAAAAGAGAAGCCAGCTGTGTGCTCTTACTGTGTGTGCACATCCTGGTCGGCACCAAGGACCACGCACGTGGTTGCTACTGTTTTGATGGACGTAGACGGTCTTCCTTTGAGCTGTGAGCTAAAATAATCCTTTCCTCCCTTAAGTCGTCTTTGTCAGTTATCTGGCCTTAGCAACAGCAAGAGTGAGAGGGACTGGAGAGTTAGCTACACTGTAAAGTAGATTTACTGCTCTTTCAGAGGACCCAGCTTCTGTTCCCACACCCACATGAGGTGGCTCACACAGCCTGAAATGCCAAGCAAGATATCTGGCTCAGACTCTGAGGGCACCCACACTCTCATGGGTGTACACACACATGCAAGCATACACATATATAAAAATAAAATAAATATTTTAATGTTTATTAATCTTTGAGAACTTCATACAATTTAGACATTTTCCCTCCGCTCTTTAACTTCTCTCAGGTCCATGGTAACCTTCCCCTTTCCCCATCTTCATGTTGGTTTTTTTTTTTTTTTTTAAATAACCCATCAAATCTACTTTGTGTTGCCTGTATACTCTCAGATACATTGTATTATCCCCACTTCCTTGAAGGTCTCTCTCCCCTGCTCCCCACCAATGGTAAATAGAAAGGTAACTAATACAGTCACAAATACAATCAATAAAACGAGTGACTTGAGGGGCTAGGGAAATTGCTCAGCCCCACAAGAGAATATACTTATCTAGCACAGGAACGAAGCTCATTCCCACCATTCTCAGCACGCACGCACTTCCGGTGGGTCGCGATCACCCTGACTACAGCTCCAGAAGGTTTGATGCTCTATTCGGGGCTGTACAGACACAACACACACAACCATACACCCACACACTGGTGCTTGTACACACATATGTAATTTAAAAATAAAATAAATCTAAAAAAGAAAGAATTGTATTGATATGGACCACTCTGCTCCTTCCTGTTCCAAAAATACTGCTTGGTCTCTGACTCCAGTTTCTCTCCGTGCTATCAGTGGTCCCTCTGGGAAGGAGTTGAAGAAGCAGGAGGCAGAAAGGTAATACGGATCGAAGACAGGGCAGAGAAAGGAGAACAGGAAATCCACCCGGGCCTGATGTCCTAGAAAACTTTCTTAGTTTTGACACGTGAAGGGTTTGGAGCAGTTTCCAATAGGAAAAAACTAGCAGAGGAGAAATATGAGGTGCATAATAGTGAATTATGATGTGGTCTCCCTTTTGTGTGTCTGTGGAAAACAGGCCCTTTATCTCTCCTTTGTTTAAATTCCTCTGGCAGACTGAACCATGCTTCTTGGCCGAGAATCCAAACAGATAAACTCGGCTGTGGATAGAGTGAACATGGGTTTCCCATCGTCCCCTCTGAGTCTAGCTGTGTCTTCGTAGAGTGCTATATCAGTCATTCCATAGCCATGTGACAATGAATGCCAAAACTTAGCAATAAAAATGGTTCATGATTTCTTTTTGTGTGTGTAGATCTTCAGGCTGGGCTCAGCTTAGCAAGCCTTCACCTTTAAAACTGTCTAATTTTAAATCAAAAGCAAATGATATACAAGGAATATATTCTAGTGTTTTACAGTACAGCAGGGAACTTGTGGTTTTAATGGGGTGTTTTATATTTCATGAAAAACTAGCAGGAGGAGTCTGATGGCTCCCAACACACACACACACACACACACACACACACACACACACACACACATGCGCGCATGCATGCATATTGATATATATATATACTCACACACATATACACACATACACATGCACTCACATGCACTCACACACATATACACATTCATAGACACACACATACACATTCACACACATATACACAATACACACAGTGCACTCACATACACTCACATGCACTCACACACATATACACACTCATACACACACTCACACTCATACACACTCATAGACACACACATACACATTCACACACATATACACACACACAGTGTACTCACATACAGTCACATGCACTCATACTCATACACACACATATACACACATACATGTACATGTACTCACATGTACTCACACACATATACACACTCACACATAAACACACACATACACACTCACACACATGTATACAGGCATACATGCTCACACATACACACTCACACATGCACACACGCATATACACACACTCACACATATTCACATACACACCCACTTACACATGCACTCATACACATAGACATTCACACACACATATACACACTCACACACACATACACACTCACAGAGGTGCCTGTCACCCTGAACTGCTCGTTCTACACTGTATACACAGGGAACACATAAAGATATACAATTACTCTAACTTTGGGGGACTCTGTTTCATTGTGTATCTCACACACATGAGCCCCGGAGGAATGCGAGAGTAGCTAACTCTTCTCCAAATGTCTAGGGGCAGGAAGGACCGAGAGGTAGGCTGGGGTGTAGCTTCATGCTCTAAATGCCAGGCACACACTACTTTGCTGGCTCTGCTTTGGAGCCCTCAAACACAGTGAGCAAATGAGAGGAAGCCAGCAGGAGTGAGTTTCCTCCAAGGCTCAGGCAGTGAGTGACATAGGATGGAGGGAGGAGGTAAAGGGACTATAGAAACAGCCCTGAGCCTGTGGTCCTACCCTGAGCAGAAGGCATGGCTCCGTTCCCTCTGCCGAGCGTCTGCTGTAGCCAGGAATTGATGCTGAGGTCCTAAGACTGAACACAAACATGCCAGAGTGGTTTGAGTTAAAGCTCTCTTGAGAAGAAAGCTCAGCCCTTTTTGGAACCTGCATTTATTTTTCATTATAAATAGTTAAGTGTAGTCTTAAACTTTGACACAAATTAAAAACCATCTATACTGCCACCATTTAGTAAGTGTACTGTATGCATTTTAGTAGCTTTCCTTCTGCAGTCCTTCCACTTAGAATGGCCTTGGTCTAAATGATGACCCTTGCAGAATATATCTGTCGTCCGTGGTTGCATTACAGAGTACAAAGCTCAGCAGTAACAATGGCTCATCAATCCACTGAGATCAGTGAGGGTGAGGTGAACTACTACCAAGCATGTATGCTATCCTCCACCCTACCCACTGTTCTCCTATTCCTGCTCATAACACCAGTGTTGTGTTATCTGGCCCAGAAGCGGTCAAAAGAGACACTCGACATCCCCTTGAGGCCAAGTTTGGAACTTGGTTATGTCACTTACACTGAGGTCTATTGGCTCAAACAGATCACAGAGCCAAGCCAGGTCCCTGCAGAAGGGAAGATCACCTGCTGGTGAAACATTCACAATACAACCAACAACCATTTTAACACTTCCGGTGTCTGCTTTTAGGGTTGTTCTTCCTTATCAATGCAAAACAAAGCCTTGGTTTCATTATTTCTAATATTTACATAATAACTGGAAAGCAAGAAGACTACTGTTCATGTAAACGTCTCCTTATTCTTTAAGAGAAAAGGAAAAATTACCCTCCAGTCTTCCACACATGGATAGGACTACAAAGATCATCTTGACGTCATTATTTCTGTAGTTTTGATTGCTCCCTTAGAACCAGCCCTAAACATATAGAGAAAGGGAAACTGGTAGTATTACTGCTGTTGTTTGTTTATTGAAATTTATTTATGCCTGATGCATAAAGAATAGATCCGTGGGATCAAATGGGTTTCATATTCTCCATGCATTATTGTCGAACTTTGCCTAGGTCATGGGTCCAACCACCACTGGAGGGTTTCTGGGATTTCCTGCTTCTTCCTGCTGTCTTTGTGGAAGGAATGAATGAAGCCAGGGAACCAGAATGAAGCAGACTGGTGGGTCCTTCCTTGGTCAACAAGCATTTGTCATGCTGCTCTCTGAAGTTCAGAGCTGTGTCTGTTGCACCCTGAGCTGGGAAGCGGGGAATACTACAAAGAGGGGCTATCTCAGGCTACCTCCAGCACTGCTCCCTGCTGTACACTGAGCTCCTACCCAATCCTGATCCCAAGTAAGCTCATGGAAACCCACACAATTGACAACAGGGAGGTGGAGCCCACCTCCAGATGTTTACTTGGATTGGAAACACAGCTTTCTCCTCATGAGCTACGGTATCAACTACCTAACAGCCAGAGACGCTTCCTCAAAGATATCTGTCTCATACTTCCTGTTTCTGAGTTTAAAACACCAGCTAACCCATTGGAAGATTGTCCAGTTGCTTCCATGATTATTATGTCTTCCTCTCAGCGAATTCTGAGCTTTTTGGATGTTGGCTAGAAGACGGTCAGGTTGGGCTACTAAAAGCCATAAGACAGTAGGAAATAGATTTGAGCATGCTTTAGAAATCACGGGTTCAAGGTCTCTGTGTTGGAGGATTCTCTACTTTGTGTTCAGGGCACCTATGTCACCACTTGTCACTGATGCTGAGCAGCTTAGCCTCTCTGTCTCACTTTTCTCATCTTTAAATTAGTCATGGTAGCCACAATGGGCTCTTGTGAGGGCTTTGGCAATATAGGACAGACAGCAACAATGGCAGTATTACACTTTTAAAAAGTGACTTGGGCACAAAGATCAAGCAGCCTGTCCAAGGTGGAGTGGCTGGAAAGTGTACAGCAAGGGCCAGAGCCAGTCGCCCAGCCTGGTGTCTGGAAAAACTATAGCCACCCCTTCCCAGGGTGGGCAACTGGCTACAGAGGGTGCCGTCTATCTCATATGGGTCTCCTTCCTCATTCCAAAGGCCATGCCTCACCAGGAGGATCCTGACCAAAGTGGATGCAGCTGCCGCCTATGTGTGGAGAAGCCCAGGCCTTCCACATCAATGAAATCCAAGGATAGAAAGGAAACATGACTACATGCTGAAGTCTGTGTTGTGAGTCTCTTTGGGAGCCGGCTGCAGAGGTTTCCAGGGCTGGAGACCCCAGATGCAAAGCTTAGTGAGCAGGGAACCAGTTTAGTTTAGTGAGCCTGAGCCTGACACCATCTTAAAGCATCCCTCACTTGGCCTTGTAGACTGAACAACCTGTGCTGTTTCCTACCTCGTGGAGAACTCAACCTGTGACAAAATCCAGTGAGGAAATCCTGGGGGCAGCTCAGCTCTGAAGGGAGGCAAGAGAAACATCCTGGGGACCAAGGGCCGCCAAGTGGGCAGCAAACAGCTAGGGGAGGAATTCAAAGGCACTGTGATGAGGAGTGCCAGACCAGGGTCCAGATGAAAACCCTATACCAGCCAGGGACAGACATCTGTGGTAGAGGTGAGAGGAACATTCATTCACCAACTTCACAAGGGACTTATAAAGAGTAAGGACAGAATCCACATTGATTGATATCTTTACTTTCCTTCTGTTGGGAAATATAAAACTGTCATCATTTTTAAAAATACTACAGAAAGGTTAAGAGACAAAGCAACCTATTCCTTAGACATAGGACTGCATCTGTATTTGGAGCTCCCCTCTAGCCCCGCCCCTGTGTTTTGAGTTCTCCTCTAGCCCCGCCCCTTCTTTTGCATTTCTGTTGTTTTCAATGATCCTTTTGGTTTTCTTAATTGGAAGAAGCCATGGGTGCCATCTTCTTTGACCATCTGGCAAATGGAGGCCAGATGAGCTCTAGAGGGATGTCTCAGCTGACGTGTAACAGAGCCAAGTTGCATGACTTTAAGACCAGCTCCTTCAGTAATGCCCCTTAGCTACAGGGCAGGCATTTTGCATATACAGGCCAAGGCTCATTCTGGAAAGTAACTTATCCAGGGTCTTGCAATAGGAAGGCAGGAAATGGGATACTGGCTGGCCTGGCTGCAGAGCACATGGTCTTAATCTCCATCAGTCTGCATGTCTCCAAGGATCCTCATGGTCTTCTAGCCTTGATGGCCCTTTCCCTCAATGATCTCAACTTTTCAGCAGGCCCCTCCACTCTCTCTAAAATAAACTTCTACCCTTTCTTCCAGCATCCCATTCTCCGTATGATATCAAGATGACTTCTCTCTCTCCCTCCCTTCCTCTCTCTCTCTCTCTCTCTCTCTCTCTCTCTCTCTCTCTCTCTCTCTCTCNTATGATATCAAGATGACTTCTCTCTCTCCCTCCCTTCCTCTCTCTCTCTCTCTCTCTCTCTCTCTCTCTCTCTCTCTCTCTCTCTCTCTCTCTCATCTTCCTGCTATTCAGACTTTCACTTAAAGGCAGCTTCTTCTGCGAAGCCAACCTGGAGGGGCGCCCTCTTGTGGGCTTTTGTAGTACCTTCTGACCCAAGGCTGACATTCCCTTTTGCTTTGTCTCAATAAAGGACTGGGTACAGTGGCAGGGAATGGCCAGGCTTCTTGTTCTCTGTTGTCTTCAAGCCCTGCACAGTGCCTGCTACATAACAGATGATCCGTTTTTGTAGAAATCACATCTCTGGCCAGAAGGCATTAAGAGAGTAGGTCTTGAGAGTCTCCCCTTCACTTACCTGCCCCCTCCAGCCTTTCCTGCCCTCTTTGAAGACCCAGTTCAGGCTCCCACTACGTCTCTGAGGGAGCCTGCTCCTCCAGCCCATGATTTCCAAAGACTGTCCAGAGTCCTCCATCCTGAAATAGAAGGTGCTCTGGCCACAGTCCCGGAAGATAGTGCCTAGTAACAAATTAGCTTGCTTCTGAATGATGATGATTTGGGAATCAGCACATGGCAATACATTTCAGTTCTCTAGAACCATGATTGCTTCGTGATAAGAACTCTGAGGAACTTGTTAGTTTCATTGTGGTGAGCTCTCCAGAGATGACCACTCAGACACAGTTTACAGCCAGTTGAAAGTCTTTATTACAGCAGGCTGGGACTACACAGAACTACTTGGAACACAGGAGTCTTTTAAGGAAAAAAAAAAAGCTTGTCCTGCCATCTCACTTGGAAGCTGTGGGGGTGGGGAGCAGTGCTCCACAGATTAAGCACTTCAAAGCAAGCAGTGGTAACAGAAGCTGAGATAAGAGGTTAACGGGGTAGGGTCTATACAAACAGGCAGTTTTAACAAAAGTTGGTAAGTTAACTGACCTTTGTTTCCTACAATAGACTTGGATAGTTTTCCATGGGATTCTCCAATAAGGAGATGAGATGGTAGTTAAAACTGGAAAGACCTCAGCAAGAATACAAGACCAGCATCAGCAAAGCCCAAGATGGCCAGCAAAGAGTGGCAAGGTGTACTAATACCACACAACATCGTCCATTGTCTGTTGGGTTATCTTTATATCCTTTCCAAACATCCAAACTCTGTCTCTCAAGCTTCTGTTCTAGATAAACATCTCATGCCCATTTTTCAGGCTGCTTCCAGAAAAACGCCACATGTTGGTTCTTACCAAAACACCCTCCCACGTATCTGCTTCAGTATTCTCTCATAAGTCAGTTTCCAGAAAAACATCACATGACACAACTGAGTCTCAAAACAAAACAAAACAAAACACAGAAATTTCCACTTCATATATAGTTGTCAGCATGCTTTCAGTAAGCCTCACTTTTACAATCCCACTTAATACAATAAAAATTCCCCCCATTACCAGGTCCCAAAAGGTGTGGGAGCCCATTCATAGGGCATGCAAAGTGCTGGATTTCATGGATTTCATATATTTCTTTCTCAAAATATAGGTCCCCACAGAGCTTCCAATAGGGCTAAGATTCTTATCTATTTTTGATCTCTTCTCCTGCTTAAGTTAGTAGTCCTTTCTCCTTGTATAGAGCCCCATGGACATGCTCATGGTAAAAGCATATTGGCTATCAGTGTCTATGACAATGCCCTTGTCTTTCCCCTAAAGAGTGCTTGCATCAGAGCCAAAAGCTCAGCTAATTGAGCTGACGTTCCCGTGCTCAAGGGCTTTGCCGAAATAGTCCTATCTTGAGTCACCACCACTCCCCCTGAATATTGGTAAGTTGACTCCAGACAGTCATGCAGGAATTCTTCAGGGTCATTGGCCATCAGGAGACTAGCAGGGTTGAGGGCTAATGTCTTATGGAACCAAATATGTGGTTGATCCAGAAGCAGGGCGTGGTTTTGAGTCACCTGGAAATTGATATGCATCTCGCCAGTATCCCCCTCAAGAGAAACTCAACAGAGAGAGGGGCTGTCAGGAACATTTTCTGCCCCAAAGTTAATTTGTCAGCTTATTTTACTCTCAGGTCAGTGGTGGCTATGGTCCTTAAATATGCTGGCCATCCAGCTGTAAATGGGCCAAGTCTCTTTAATAAACATCCTACTGGACTTTTCCTGGGTTCCATGGTTTGTATGAGGACTCCTTTGGCAATGCCTCTGGCCTCATCCAAATACAAGTGGAATTGTTTAGTAATGTCTGCATAGCCAGGACCAGGGCAGTCACTAAAGCCCTTTTCAAGGTTTTGAAGGCCCTCTGCTGAGCCTCAACCCATTCCAAAGGCTATGTTCTGTCATAGAGGGGCTTGACTATTTCCGCAAATCCATTATCCATAGCCAGCAATATCCAGCTACCTACAGGAATTCATGTACCTGTGTTTCAATGTGGTGGGTGAGGATTCACAGGATGGCTGAAGTACAGTCATGAGAAAGCACCTGCTTTCTTCCTCTAGGTTGTAGCCTAGGTATGTAACCCAAGGGATGGACAGTTGAGCCTTTTCCTCCAAGACTCTGCACTGCAGGGCTTGGAGGGCTTTTAAAGTCTTCCCGTTGCCTGTTTACATTCCTCCTCAGGTTGAAGTTAGGAGGAGGTCATCTACATACTGGAACAGAGTGTTTTGAGTTCTTGCATGTAGCCTGAGGGGGCTCTTCCTTCATGGTGGCTGAGTCCTAATAGAGAACAGGTGTTCAGAATGTTGATAGACACTTTGCCTCGGTCCAGAGGTATACTGGCCAAGTTCCTCCAAAAATAAATGGTGGCTCTGAATTTTTCTAATAAGTCTCTTCCTATCAATGTATATGAACAGCCCAGCATAACCAGAAAAAAATGAGTAGCTGTTCCTTGTATCTATGGTGTATGAGTGTCTTAGTGTGAGTTTCTGACAAAGCTCACTTTAATCCAGTCTGGGTTCATCCTGAGAGGCAGGCTGGCTGAAATGGAATGTGCAAGAGGAAAATGGAAGCCTAGACAAAATTTTCTGATCAAGGCTCCAAAGTTTAATAACCGAACTCCGTTTAAATAACATGGAGAGATCCCCAGCCCCCTCCTCAGTCTCTGAAGTTGCTGGCCGCGGTCCGATCGTAGGCGGGTCCAAGGATCGAGGCAGGGACGAATGTCTGTTGGCGTAGGCAGTCCAAGGATGCTGCATTCTGGGAGATCGGGGGGGGGCCTCTTGGTAGGCGGTGGAGGCACAGCAACTCTCTGGTGGGTCTCAGCGCCTGTAGGGGGCTGGTGTTTTGAAGGAGAGTGATTAGTGTAACAGCAAGGTAGGCTTGGTGGCAACAAGGAGCTGGGAGACCCCAACATCTTAGTTAGGGTTTTATTGCTATAACCAAGACAACTCTTATAAAGGAAAACATTTAATTGGTTCTGGTTTACAGTTTAGAGGTTTAGTCCATTGTAATCATGGTGGGAAACATGACATCCTGCAGGCAGACTTAGAGCTGGAGAAGGAGCTAAACGTGCTGCATCTTGATTGAAGGCAGCCAGGAGGAAACTAAATTTCACACTGGACATAGCTTGAGCACTTAAGACCTCAGAGCCTCACCTCCACAGTGACTGTCCTCCTCCAGTAAGGCCACATCTCCTCATAGCATTGCTCCTCATGGGCCAAGCATTCAGTCAATGGGGGCTGAACCTACACAAACCCCCACAGGGAGGTTGTCCGTGTAGAGTGGCCTGCTGCTCCTTTAACTGCTGCTGTCTTCCTGGAGGTGAGAGGTCCAAGGGGTTCCATCAAGACAAAGTGGGCTACCCTAGTCTATTAGAAAGTTAATGGGTTGGTCCCTACTCTTGTTATCATCATAGGCTCTCAGGGACAGAGCCACAGGGAGCCCAGGCCCCATCAATGTCCTGCTAGCTGGAGAACTGGATGGCTCTCCTCTTTTTCTTCTTCTTCTCTGCTTGGACATTTATTTTTCTGGTGCCCATTCTGCTTACAATAGGTACATTGGTCCTTTTCTGGATGTTTTCTTTTCCTTTCTCTTATTTTTTTTTTCATGTCCATTTCCAATTACTACATGGGAGAGTTTCTTTCTGTCTGTCTTGGGCTGAATTCAGGCTATTATAAACTTTCTGAGCAATTTCTAAAAGTTGATGCCTGTTTATACCTTCAAATCCCTCTAATTTCCAGAACTTTCTCCTTATGTCTGGGGCTGACTGCATGACAAAGGCAATATTAATGGATCACTGCTGGGGGGGGGGGCAGATCTGAATCTATGGGAGTAAATACCTGATGTGCCTCACAGAGCCTTTGCAGAACCCTGAAGGGCAGTTCATCGGGCCTCTGAACTGACTGACAATATGGTAGGTTTTCTGGTACTCTGTACTGAGAGGCTTAGGGGGGATTTTAAAGGCCTCCAGTTGCCCATCTACCTTCCTCCTCAGTGGTCAACGGTATGAGGCAGTCATCTACATACTGGAGCAGAGTGCTTTGAGTTCTTGCAGGTAGCTTGGGGTTAGCTCTTCCTTCCTGGTGGCTGAGCCTTAGTGTAAGAGGCAGTCCTTGAACAGTGAACAAATGTACAGAATGTTGGTAGGTGCTTTATCTGAGTCCAGAGTTGTTCTGACTGAGTCCTCCCAACAGTGTTTGTTGAAAAGTGCTCAATGACTTCTTAACGTCATCTGTACTAGGGCACCAATTAGGTTGGGTAGATAGGAAGGTTTGCTCTACCCAGGCCTTTGTGTCAGAGTGTCCTGCTGCCTGGCCCCAGAGCCAACTTCCTACTTCCCACTGGATTCGGTCTCACACCTTGGCTGTAAGCAGGGTGTCCCAGGATGACAATCATTCCAAGTCAGCTGGTGTGTATAAAAAACAGTTTCCAACAGGCTGATAAGAGCCAGAGGCTTCTCTGAAAAATGAGGGTTTGCAGGCTTCCAATTATATAAATCACTAGTGGTGAAGGAAACATAAAACATAAATGGGAGTGGGGAGCTCCTCCCTCCCCCTCTTCCCCTTGTCTGTAACAGGGCCCCATGCTTCCTTTAAAGGGAGAACAGACAGTGGTCTCATAACCTCAAAAGTCTGGCTGGCCTCCCTACAGGTAAAGCCACTCTGCACAAATAGGTGAGAGAAGGCACCAGGTAGTAGTGTTGGCCTCTTGGCTTCCACTCTGGAGAGACTATTTCCTCTGACTCCATTAGCATTTTCCATTGGTCCAGTCAGAACATAAGGAGAGGAATCCCCACCTCTCCAAACAGAGTAAGGAGAAGCTGTAGTCCTCTCACCCTTCCTGAGTGTTCTGGCCAGACCAAGAACACCCTGAATCCCAAAGAAAGAGAACAAGTTTTCAACCATGAAGATGGACTAAGAGCAGGGGTACGCCAGTGACCAGCATACAGGAACTGATCAGGATGGCCAGGAAAGCCTGTCACAAGTTCCAGACTGCCCTGATTGCCTGGGGACCCAAAGACCCTGAAGATAGCCACCCTACCTTAGTAGAGACCACTCACATTTAGATTGCAAAGTTTTCCTGGGAAGAAACAAATACCATAGTCACCCCCACCCAGGAGCCCTTCTGAACATGTCTGCACACACCTGAACTCGCTTTCCCTCCCATCACAAGAGCAAGTGACAAACTGACTTAAAGAGACAAAGACCATGCAGATCCAGTCAACAGCAAACAGACAAATCACAGGTGGTCACCACACATTCATTCATTTAACAAACAGGGGGGACTCTGGTGACTCTCACACAGAGCCTGGACACATGGGTCCTGTGCCTCTCCTTTTGTGTTCTATTCAAATGGCAAGTTCTGCAGACCAAACTTACCCCCGGAGGTGTTGCTCTTGTGGGAGGCTGCATCCAGGTGCCACTGGATCGTTTGGCAGCATTTTGTCAGAAAGGATTTTCTTGGGGCCCTGGAAAGTCTCAGGATGGGTGTCCTCTAAGAGTCCTCATTGCCTGTGCACTCTTATCAGCTCGTTGGGGTCAAGAGGCCTCTACATGTCTGGATTCAGTCTCTGGGATCTCATGAGACTTCTAAACTGTTACAGGGAGCTCACAGGAGATGACCACTCAGACACAATGTAGCCAATTAAGTCTTCCAGAAGGCTGGGACCACACCCATGTGTTCAGGGGCCGAGGTGTGGTCTGAGAGCATCCAGAACACGGGGTTTTTAAAAGGCAAAAACCTCATTCTGGCATCTTGTTCAGCAGCTGCAGAAGGACAGAGGTAGGGGTGGGGTGGGGTGGGGTGGGGCGGGGCGGGGTGAGGGGACTTCACAGAGGAAGAAGTTCAAAGCAAGCAGTGTTAGCAGATGCTAAGATAAGTGGTTAGCTGGAGGAGGTTCTGCACAAACAGACAGTTTTTAACAAAAGTTAAGATAAGCTGGCTAGGAACTCAGTTCCTAGAACAGAGTTGGGTAATTTTCTATGGCATTCTTCATCAAGGAAATCAGATTTTAGTTAAACCAGGAATGGCCCCAGCAAGAATACACGACGGAGGAACCTCTGCACTGTCTTACCTGGCCATTTTCTGCCTCACTTAAAACATGGCATGTACCAAGCTACAGTAGCAGTTGACCAGTAGAGGGTGTGATCTATCAGATCATCAAATAAGCTCGTGTGAGCGAGCATGGCTATGTACCAAGTCTGACGTGTGTATTTCCTGGGGAAGTCGTCAGTAGATAAATGGCTCATCTCATAATCAATGACTCCTCATGACTAAGGAAAGGGCCTGGGGGCTTTCAAGGGGGGGACTCAAGATCCTGGCCAATCCTGTAGTACGGAAGCAAAACTGACCACTTAGCTGAGTGTTACACCAGGATGTGACCAACAAACTTTTAACAAAGACATCAACACCCTAGGGAGCTGTGCTTCTTTGAAATCCATTTTAGAACTCTCTGCCTGATAATATTGGTAGTTTACAGAACATGATTCGGAATCCACCTGTGCATCCCTGAATTTACAGTGGCCGATACCTCACATCTCCACCTAGACCACGCACTTCCTGAGAGCAGAGCAAACCTCACAGAGTCACTGAGTGACTGAGCCTACTCTAACTGCATCCTGCCCCTGCAGAGTGGCTCCTGACATGCCACTGCAGACTTAAGGGTGCCGATTACAATTACACTGTTGCTCAAAGTCCAGCCTCATCCTCAGCAGGGTTGGTGACAGTGACCTTCTTCACAGTGATGTCTAGTTAAGGAGCTGGCCCTCCCAGCAAGAGTCTGCTTGACTCACAAAGCAGACCAGCTGTGTGGCTTCAGGCAGGCTGCCTCGTGATGCTGAACTGCTGCACCACAGCTCTTATCCTCCCCCATGGTACAGGAAGAGCAAGCGCTTCTGACTACAGATAAACCGACGGACAGACTGTGGACAGAGCATATACTCTAAAGAACAAAAGATGCTGATGTTACCTGGTTAAATGAAGTCGACTTGAAACCTCAGCAGAGACCATCAACCAGAGTGGAGAGGGGAAGGGCAGAGAGCATGAAGGAAGGGTGGGAAAGGACTGTGAGTGGCTTATGGAAATTCCCTACCCCTGAGGCCTGGCTTAGAGCAGGGCCATGTGGTGTAGGAGCTGCTTACTGTGAGTTTATTAACCTTTAGGGAATCTCCACAATTTAGGCAGACCCTGGCCTGTTACCTGCTTCCCTCCCCGTGCCCCCCACCCCAAACACCTACCGAGTATGCTCTTTATCAAATAATTCCTCAGGAGTCAAGTAGCCTGGATTTTTGAGAGTACAAACAGACCTATTCAGCACCCCACACAGAACAGGTAGAAAACCCCTGTCAGACCACATTAATGTTCTGAAGTCACCCCACACACACCCACACCCTTCGGGGCAGCCAGACAGAAAGCAAGTGGTTGCCCGCTCAGTGAAGGCCTTCTCTCCCTCTCGGCCTGCAGAGAACATATTTGGGATAATTTTGTAGATAGTTTTGTTTCATTCTATTTGGTTGGCTTTTTTGGAAACAAATGTCTTCTGGTTTTGCACAATGCCTTCCTGTCCCTGCAACCCTTGTCAAAAGGTCTCCATGAAAATCGAAGAAGAAAGGGCAAGATAAAAGAAGTGGAAAGATTCTGTGGTTTCTGGGTCTCTGTGTGGGTGATAAAAACAAGTCGAGGGGCAGTCCAGATGGGCGGCAGTCTACATGCCCTGTGAATGGCTCATGACTGGAACACCTGAGCTCCAGAGGCCACCGGCAACACACGCACCTTGAGCATTTGCAGTCAGGAGTGGTTTCACTCAGGGGGCTACGGCATCTCCTCTGGTCACAGGCTGCAGGCCTGGTGAGTGGAAAGGGAGGTTACTGGAGTGGGTTGACATTCCAAGCTGCGGAAACAGGAGGAACACGGTGGAAGACACTGTTTGAGGCACCCAGCAATCCTCACCTGTTCCATCTCAACCTGGTTACCGAGGCAGTCAAGGTCGCATGGACAGTAAGAGGGAGGATCTGTGTTGTAACCTGAGCCACCCTTGCCACCACTGCATCTCCTAGACTGGCAATATCACACTTGGATGCACCAGCACTCACACCTTGGTTGGCCAGGACTTGGTTGTAGATACAGTCAGATTCGGATGGAGACTCGCTCCCTAGGACCTGCTGTCTGGGGCCTTGTGACCTCGAAATGCTCATCCCAGGCCTGGGGCCCCTCAGCCCTGTCACTCAGGGGAAGGAACCTAGGAGCAAGCTGGCAGGAGACAAGTTACAGGCATGAGCTCAGGTGACAGGGCCCATCCACATCCCCTTCTCACTGTGCTACTGACCAGCCTGCCAGGCTCTATGTGATGGCCATGTGGGGGCGCGGCTGGCATCCCTGCTGGGTCCCTTTCACTTTGCCCTTTGGGGTCTTCACTCTAAAAAGAGTGTTAGTCATGGAGCTGAGGGAATGGTGACAGATTAAGTTACCCTTTTATCGTGCCTTAATAATTCCACCTGAAAGTGGAAAAAAATAATATATCTTCCTCCGGACTGCAGCGAGGCTTCAGGGCACTGGTATTCAGAAAGAACTTTGAGCACTAACTGGGGCATCCATCAGACTCACTCCGGTGCAAGAGGGGCACAGACAAAGCTTTGCTAGCCCTGGATTCCCGACTTCTTTCTTTCCTTCCTCCATCGGAGCCCTTCCTTCTTCACCTTTCCTCTCCCTCCACCTCTTCTGTGTACATGCGCTGGGGATGGAGACCAGGGCCGTGTGTATCAGTTTTAAAAGCCAGTTTTGCCAATATCTGTATTTAACTATCTGCTGGTTGCAAAGAATTTGTCCTATGTTCCAGAGTAGCCACAGAGAGTTCAAATACATGAGAGGTTCACAGGCTCCCACCAGTGTCCCTGCTTTGCCAACCTGCTCAGAGTATGGTGACCTGGGTCCTTCTTAAGGTGATTATAGGCACCACGCGGGGGTACTTGTGTGTCATTCTTACATCCTGAAAAGTGATGGGAAAGCTGGCTATTTTTTTTTCTTTCTTTCTTTTTTAGCTCATCTTCTCTCTGGGCCAATTAAAAACCCTGCATTTTAATAGGCCCTGTGGAGAGACACTGCAGCCGTTTCCCCAGGCTGAGCTTGAAGCTCAGGGGTCAGGGCTGGATTAATAAGGCTGCTATAAATGCCAGCAGTGGCCCACATCTCATGGGCAAAGTGCTCTGGTTTGGGAGGAAGGGAAAATTCAATGATAATGGGAAACTATGGCATATTCAGACCACGATGAAGAGGGAGAAGCTAATGGTACCCAGGGCATGTGCCAGTGGGTTTGGGATTGGCTGAGTGTGGCCCAGCACACAAGTGAGACAGGACCCACTGTGAGCAGATGTCACTTCCCAGTTATGCCTTCAAACTTTTCCACTGCGTGTATGTGTATGTGTGTGTGTGTTGTGCCCGTGTGTTCTCATATACACGGGTATAGAGGCTATAAGTTGGCTTTGAGGGGAGTCCGCCTTAGTCACTTGCCGTCTTATTTGCTGAGAGGCAGGGTCTCTAGCTGAACCCTGAACCCACCAGCTCAGCTAGACAGACAACCCACCTGTCCCAAGGACTCCTGTCTCTACTTCTCAAGTGCTGCCATTATTGGCAAGCCATGTTTGCCGAGTTTTACGAGGGTGCTAGGGATCAAACTCCGGTTCCCATGCTTGCTTGGCAAATGTGTTATCCTCTGCACCACCTCCCATCAGGAACCACATCTGGGTCAGCTCAGGGTGCCACATCTGGGTCTGCCAGGTTTTCCCGAAGAGCCAATGTGATGGTCGTGGCCCGCACGCGAGACTCATGCCTTTGGTCACAGACGACAGAGGAGCCTATTGCATCTGTGAGAAACAAGGGCAACTCCAGAGCCCTGGGAAGCACCAAGATGTGACAAATGGCCAAGACGAAGGTGGCAGTGAGTTCTTGCTCCACACAGACCTGGTGTTTCCCACACATCTCACCTCCTCCCTGAGGCTAATATAACTGTGAAGCCCATTTCACATGGTAGGAAAGTGAGGTGCGAGGGGGAAGGGAAACAGCCACACAGCCTCCATTCAAGCCCAGGGTTTGCGACTTCAGAAACCAGGTTCTCAGTCACAGGGCAGACAGCCTAGGAGGAGTCAGTGTCTGTGTCTCTCCCTCCCTCTCTCCCTCCTCCCTCCTCCCTCCTCCCTCCTCCCTCCTCCCCCCCCCTCTCTGTGGGTGTGTCTTTGTGTCTGTGCAGGGTGGTGACTCTGTGTCAGCTTAAGATCAGCACTCCTGGAAGGCTTCCAGAAGGAGGTGCTCTAGAGGAGGCCCAAAGGAAAGCCCCCATCCATGTATGGGTTAAGGAATTCAGACTCCATCAAACTTTTATGAGCTGAGGTGACAATCAGGTTCTTATGAAGTCAACACTCAGTGCTTCCCAATAAGCAATTACTGTGTCCCCGATGACTTCTAGAGCATAGAGAACTTTAAAAACTGACCTAACATGTAACCAATCCCTGGTCTCTCCCAACTTCAGCCAAGGGAAACAAGAGAAATATGGATTCTTAAAAATAAATAAATAATATCTGATGGCGGCATCAGTTAACAAATACCAAGTGTCAAACGCCAGGTATAGGAGGAGCTTACAGGCACTCCGGATAGCCAGGAAACGCTCCCCTGGCAGGTGGGACTTAAGGGGAATGGTCGTGTCTGAGCGTCAGAACCCATCTCTCCCCCTGTGGGGCTTCGTCCTTAGCAGAGAGTTGGTCCACGGGAGACACTGGGTTACGCTTATTGGATGAGCTCAGGCAAGATGTACAGGAAAGGACAAATGGGTAAGAGATGGTGTATGACAGGAGAAACGGGTCTAGGAATGGCCAACCACTCAGCCCCGCCAGTCAGATTCGTCTTTCCGCTCTTAGCTTTCTGGGTTTACACATGAGTTGGCTAAGCAAGTAGACTCTGTCCAGTGAGGCAGCAGAAGAAAAAAGGTGGGAGACAGCTTTAGGGAAGAGAAAGGAGCCCTGGAGTGCCAAGCCAGTTTGCAGAGGGCAGTTTGGGAAAAGATTAATCTAGGGAGCATTTGTAGAACGAAGGCCAGCGCTGTGGTGGGAGCCTACTGCTCGAGTGTTCAAACACTTTGATTTAGAAATTCGATTTCTGAACTACTGTTTCGAGTAGATGACAGATCTTGTGTGAGAAAAGAAAGAACAAATGGAAATACTTCCCGGCACCAAGGCTGCTCCCTAGAATCCAGAGAACCGGAGCGCAGCGCCCCCTAGTGGTACAGTGCTGACGGGCTCGCCTGCCCCAGCCTGCCCGCCTCCTTTCTCAGTTGGCTCTCACCAGGGACTACAGAGCTGTTTCCTCCGTAATGCTTTCTGCTCATCCGCTCACAGGAGCATGGCTCAGTGCTTCCCAACTGCCCCCTTCCTGGTGAGATGTCCAGATCACCCTAGGTAAACATCCCTTCACCCCGATTTACCGTGCACGCCCTGCAAGCACCCACACAGCCCTCTATACCTTTATGACCCCTGCACATTCCATGCACTTCACACAATACCTTCACACACCTCATTGCACCTCACACTGCCATTTAGTACCCACACAGCCCTCCACACCTCTGTAATGCTTGCACACTCCACACATTTCACACAGCACCCCACAGTTCCCACAGTCCACACAGCACCCACACAACCACACACATGGACACCCACACCCACACAACCACACACCCATGGACTCTACACAGCACCCATGCAGATCTCCACACAACCATAACCCTTGCACACTTTACACCCCACACTGTCCCCCATACACAGCCACAGCCCCAAATGCCCACCCAGCTTTATCTTCCTCTCCTGAGCAGCATTAAACACACTTGATGTTTTCTGACAGTAATGTTCCCTTGTCCTTGAGGGATGCATCATAAGATTCCCAAGAGAAGCCGCCAGGAAGCATACAGAATACGGACCTTCGCACGGTCCTGTGTATGCATGCCTGTGACACTGCTCAACTTAAGTGAGAGATTACCAAAAATGACATAACATAGGAGACCTCAGCAAACCCATTGTTATTTTTTCCCTTTTTATTAAGAATTTTCGCCGGGTAGTGGTGGCGCACGCCTTTAATCCCAGCACTTGGGAGGCAGAGGCAGGCGGATTTCTGAGTTCAAGGCCAGCCTGGTCTACAGAATGAGTTCCAGTACAGCCAGGGCTACATAGAGAAACCCTGTCTCAGAAAAAAAAATTTTTTTTCACCTCTGCACATAAAGAGAAGATGATAAACACCGTGTCTGAATTACTAGTGTTGCTTCTCTGAGGCCATTCGTTAGCTGAGTAAGGGTTACTTAACCACAAGCAATACCAGAACAAGAGACCAGGAAGTAAGATGACGACATCTAACTAGTAGGCCAGTGTGCTGGTTAGTTTGGATCAACTTAACGCAAGCTCTGGCTACCTTGGCAAGTCCGTGGGGCCTTTTCATGACTAAAGACCAAGGTGGGGAAAGCCCCGGCCCACTGAGGGTGGGGCCACCTTGGGCAGGTGGTTCTGGGTTATCTAAGAACTCAAACCGAGCAAGCCATGGAAAGTGAGCTAGTAAGCCTGTGAGTTGGCTCCCGTCTCCAGGTTCCTGCCCGGCTTGAGTCTCTGCCTTGGCGTCTCTGGGTGATGGACTATGAGGGGACACTGTCCTCTCGGTGATGGACTATGAAGTGACGCTTTCTGCCCTCACCAAGTTTCTTTCAGCTGTGGTGTTTTATTACAGCAATAGACACCTCAGTGTAACAGTTGGCAACATACGGTGTGGATACACTTGACAAGGAAATGACTCATCTCGGAGTAGAAAAGCACAAAACCCTCATCCCATTCCTCAGAATAAGGCATGGTTTAATACTAATGTTGTTTCTAGAGCCCCAGATTGCTTAGCGAAGGCCACGGCTCCCTACCCCCCTGCAGACCTGCACCTGCCTGGACTGTCTGGGAACAGAAGGCAGGGCTACAACGGCCACTTCAGCCTGATCATGCCTTCCTTGTCTCTCAATGGGGTCATTTCCTCTCATTATGAAACCTTTCTAAACATAGCTATGTGCAATTAAAATGTCACAGCGCTTACGATGCAGCTGTGCCATTATAGACAGGATCCTAAAGTCGGGAGAGGTGGCTTCAACTCCCGACTGCCTGTCCATGTCTCTGTCTCCAGCATGTGACCCTTGGTTTATCTGAGCTTCAGAATCTTTGTAAGATGGGGTTAATGATGACTCTGGCAATGTTGCAAGGTCTCGTGGAAGATGCAAGTTAACCTAAGAGCTGTTGAAAAGCCAGAAAACATTGCTCAGTTAGTCCTGCTGTACACATAGACGAAGGCACTGGTAAATCAAGAATGAGGCTGGCACAGAAACACAGCAGGGGCAGCTTTGTGATCTCGCTACCCCATCTCAGCCCCGCCCCCAGCTCTGGGATCGCTCCGCCCCATCTCAGCCCCGCCCCCAGCTCTGTGATCGCTCCGCCCCATCTCAGCCCCGCCCCCAGCTCTGGGATCGCTCCACCCCATCTCAGCCCCGCCCCCATGCAGAATTACCAAAGTGCTGCTGTTGCTTTGACCTCCATTTCTTTGCCTGAAGGATTGAAGTCCAAACAGATCCTGAACTTTCTTGGACTTTCCTAGAAGAGGAAAACCTGTTAAGGAGAGAGAGTGAGAGAGACAGAGACAGGCAGAGAAACAGAGAACTAGAATGTGTGTGCATGTGATATATGAACATGCGTGCGTGTGTGTGTGTGTGTGTGTGTGTGTGTGTGTGTGTGTGTGTGTGTGTGTGTTTGAGAGAGAAGAGGGATGGTAGAAGAAAAGGGAGAAGCAGGGAGAGAGAAAGAGAGACAGACCAACAGACACAGAGAGATCGTTATTTATAATTTCCCATCATGGTGTACTTGAACCCTTGAACTGAGAGTGTGGTGTGCGTCCTTGGAATAGAACTCACTTCTGTGGCTCTGACTTGTGTGTGTGTGGTTGAGAGGTAGGGTGTAGGAATGAGGTAAATCTCTGATTAGGGCTTCTGGCACCTAGCAGGTGGTCAGAAAATACTTTTGAATGACACCCCGCATCTCTGCCTATGGTTGAGGCTTGTAAACATTCTTTCTTGACCAAAACGTGATGTGGTCTTTCACCTAATGTCATCTTTGCCCTTGCTTCCTGAGCAGATACTGGTGGTCGCGGGCAAGCCATGTGTACTTCTGCTGTCCCTCTGCATGCCAAGTGAGCAGCCACAGGAAAGCTGGAAAGGAGGCTCTCTCATTAATGTGTGCCTATTCTTGTATCTACTGTGTTCTCTTAACTAATTTCCATCCTTGAGTCTTAGACACAAAATCAGTTCCTAGTCATGGAGACTAACGTATCAATAGCGACATTTGACAGTGGTCCTCGGAGATGCTAAAAGTAAATCGGCTTACCGCCTACTACGTCCTGTTGCCACGGCTGACAACATCCCCAAGCAACCACCCAGAGTGTAACCCTGCTATGGCTTCCCTGGAGGCAACGCTGGATCCTTCCGTTTGGTGACTCCAGGCTTAAGTTGTCTCTGTAAAGGGCCCTCCTACCACTTGGTATGAACCCAGCCTGAGGCCCTCTGTCCAGGTCCCCAGTGTCATTTCTCTGTGGTGCACCCGCTTGTGTCTGGCTTCGATGTTTGCTATCGGCCTCTCCCCGATGAAGCGTCCCCTCCCTCCATGAGGGGCCGTTCCTATCCTGGGTGTCCCTTTGTCCTCAGGCTGGTATTCTACATGGAAATTGGGGAGAAGCAGGGGAGCTTTCCTGTGGAGGTGACGGCTGCTCTATGTCAGGAGGCTGACAGCAAGGAGACTTGAGGAAGCACACTCCAGACACGGGAGCGTCCTCTTGATGCTCAGAGCCGGAATGGGTTCAGCTTGTGAGGGGCCCGCTCTGTGAGTGGCCGGATAACAGAAGGGGAAGGGCCATGAGCCAATGAATGTTAATCAAGAAGCTTGGGAGGCCAAAGTGAGGGGGGAGGCATTATTCTTAGAGGGACACAAGCCTCTGGAAGCCCCCTGAATGTCCTTAAGTTTGTTTCCTGCCTCTTCCTGTGGGATGTTGGGGAAGATTCCTAAGTTCCTGCCCCTTCCTGATGTCCCTTCTCCCCGTAACATAGCGTCTCTGTGGGATGTTGGGGCAGATTCCTAAGATCAAAGTGAAAGTGGAGACTGAAGGTGGAGATGGAACACACCTGACCCCTAAGCACATTATAGATGGGGACAGTTGTCCACCAAGGGACAAAGCTATCTGGCAGCTAGAATCTCAGTCACGGGGCTCCCTTTCTAACTTGAGCAGGCTGGGCCATAGCTACATGAGAAACCATAACGCCAGGACCAGGCAAGAGGCCTGATTAGCTGCATCCTCCTCCAATCTCTGCTTAGGAAGATCCTGGAAGAGACCTGTCTTTCCCAGCTAAGTCATCCTGGGAGCCTAGGGACAGATGCTGCCCTGACAAAACAGCTTTTCATCTTCTCTGTTTTATCTAACACCCAGATGCTAGGGAGAGCCAGCCAGATCTCCACGTTTAAAATGGAGAACACTCAGCTGGCTCCTGAATAAGAGTTTGTGACAGTAGTGAGTGTGTTTGGAGTACTTCCCTGTGTGTAGGATCAAGTCTACGTACCCCAAGCTTAGTAACTCAATCCAAATGACAGTTCCATGAAGTACCTGGAAAAAGAGAAGGAAGTAGGAGGTTGGGGGAAGAGAGGGGGGAAGAGAGGGGAGGAAGGGGAAGGGAGGAGAGAGGAAGACAGCGAGGAGGGGAGGAGGTAGAAAATTTTAGTCACAAGCTGCCAGTGCTGTTTCAACTGTAGACCATAAGGAATTCCACTAATAAGAATTATTTTAAATTACACATATTCATATACACCGGCAGAAAAAATTCTGAACTATGATTGTCAGGGGAGAGCCCAGGAAAGCAGGCCACGCCTGAGCAACCATTTTCTCCGAAGAGTAAGGTAGCTCCTGACTTAATTTCTTCTCTCTGCTTGTCTGTGGCCGCTCATTTCTCTACAACGAGCGTGTTCTACATTTGTAATAAAAAAAAAAAAAAAAAAAAAAAAAAAAAAAAAAAAAAAAAAGAAAGAAAAAAAAAAAAAAAAAAAAAAAAAAAAAAACCAAACCCAATAAAAGTTATTGGATAAGAGACTAAGCTGCCAGCAGGCACGACCTCCTGAGGAATCAGTAGGGCTGTTCTTCTACACGGCAGAGGAGTTTCCGCACCCAGCCCATGTGAGACAGCTCTGAGCCGTGCTTGGCTCAGTGTTACAGAGAGAGGCCCCTGCTCCTTCAGGTGTCAGCTCCACCTAACCCTCTATGGTCTGCCTTCTGGTAGTCCTGCCTCCTCTCCTCTTGCTCACTGTGACAGAAGGACAGCCAGAGTTCTGAGTGCAGGCCCTGGTCTCAACCCCTTCCCCTGACAGAGTCTCCTGGGGCGTAGCACGGGCTCAGTTTTCGGGAGCAGTGATGGGCAGCTCATTGGTCTTATCCACCTGCCGGATCCTCCCAGCTCCAATCCCCTAGAGTAATGTCCTGCCCGGCCTCCTCTTCGGGTGTTTGCCCACGCCTTTCTTTTGGGTGACTAGGCCACTGATTCATTGTGAGACTGCCCATCTTCTCAGTCAACCTAAATTCTCTCCTTTCTGCCCTTTCTCACCTACCCCAAGCATCAAGAATGATTTATCTGCCCCTCTGCCTTTATGTTCTCACATGCTATCAGTGCGTCAACCCTTCTTGGTGCCATTTCTTTCAAGAAACCCCACTGCTAATCTTTTTCTTCATCTTCCTCCAGCCTTTGTGCCCTACCTGCTTCTCCTTGCTTGTTCTATGCTCTCTCTCTCTCTCTCTCTCTCTCTCTCTC
>NC_034603.1:2879633-2882939 GCF_900095145.1 Mus pahari | reverse complement strand
GAGAGAGAGAGAGAGAGAGAGAGAGAGAGAGAGAGAGAGACTTCTGCCAGGGGTGGTTCTCAACATGTGGGTCGTGACCCCACTCTGGAGTACCATATAAGATATCCTGCATATCAGATATTTACATTGTGATTTATAAAAGCAAAACTACAGACATAAAGTAGCAATGAAATAATTTTATGTCAGGGGGTGTGGTCAGCACAGCATGAGGAGCTGTATTAAAGAGTTGCAGCATTAGGAAGGTTGAGAACCAGAGTTAGAGTCTTTAAAAGCCAATTCTGATCCCAGCTATTCTTCTATTTAAATTAAAAAAAAAACAACAAAAAAAAAAACAATTACCAAACACAAATTCTGCAGTCTCCCATACAGAAGCTTCCATAAGACTGAAAGTGACCAGGCTTGGTGTGAAATGGAGCTCTGAAGTTAGAGGTCACTGGGAACAAACAAAGTCTATTACGTCTTCCTCATGGAGTTGTACAATCTTTCCCCAGGCTGCGTGCGTGTGTGCTTGGTGTTGGCAGGTGTCTAGTGTGTGTGAGCTCAGTTAGCACGGGGGAATTATATCATTTACAGCTTTCCCTGGAGAATTCTCCGCAAAGGGGTGCTGTTCAGAGTCACACTGGGACAGAGGTGCAAGCACTCGGGGTTTGGTCTTGCCTCTCCTCACAGCATCTGGATGGAGCGCACAGTGCATGTTTATGTTCACTGACAGATGGGGACACCTGGGGACTCTGGCACTTTACATAGTTGAGTCAAAACTGCACAATCAGCTAAGCCACCCCGACTCAAGCAGGCAGATTTGCAAGGCTTTGTTTTCCATGTCCCACGGGACTGGGACCACTGGCCCAGCAGCATTGCCTCTGACATGCTCTCCTTCCGGAGGTGTCTCTCTCAAGCCAACAGGGATGTGTGAGGCCGCATTCAGCGGAGTAGACTTTCTAGTAGTGTGTTATAGAGGGGAAGACAACAAGTCCTTCTTCTAGAATCAGTTATCTAACCCGGCATATTCAAAATAGAATCACCTAATCTGTAATCCACACAGAACGATTATCCATGAGGTGTTTTGCTGCCCCAGCCATATCCCTTCACCTCCTCTTCAAATCCTGCAGGTGCTTCATCCCTTCAGGGCTTCTCAATTCAGTCTAGCGCATTTCAGACCCTACTGGCCTGTTGCAACACAATTTAGCACTTGTAAACAGTTATTCTAGCCTGTAGCACTGTGGTTCTCAACCTGTAGGTTGTGATCCCTTTGGGGGTTAAACGACCCTTCCACATGGGTTGCCTAAGACCAACAATAACATGGATATTTATATTAGGATTCATAACAGTAGTAGCACAAATACAGTTACAAAGTAGCAATGAAGCTAATTTTATGACTGGAGGTCACCACAACATGAAGAACTGTATGAAAGGGTCACAGCAGTTGAAAGGGTGAGAGCCACAGCAATAGCGGATTGAAATGATACTGTGTATGATGTCATAGGCACACTGCCATCTGGTGGACAGATGTTCCTGGAAAACTGTGAATAAACAGGGTCACTCATCAGCCTAGAAACTCTTGGCCCTACATGGGATGGGGAGCATTGGTTCTGAAGGGGTCCCTGGGGCAGGCACTCAGCCAGGGCAACTCACATCTCTGCCTCTGCTAATAAACATGGCCACGGGGTGTTCTTTGCTGCCCACAGAGGATCTGATAGAAAACGATGTTTTCAGAAGTGTTTTGTTTCGTCGTAAAGATGAAGCCTTTTTAATGTCCTGTACCCTGACCTCTTCTTCGCTGCTTGGTTGTAGGAAGCCTTGTCCCCAGAAATGACAGAACCTCTTCATTTTGGTGAAAGTTATCTCCAGCTGGTTTGGGCCGGTTTGGCAGCTGCCATGGGCATCCTAATCTGGGGGGACTTGTGGGTAGTGCAGCTTTGTGTCTTATAACTCTAGAAGCTGGAATCTAGTGTCTAGCCAGGGCTGGCTCTGTCATGGATAGGGTCATCCTGCTGCACCCTGGCCTGGTGCAGGTGTGCCTGGGGCTCTGTTCGAAGGTGTTAACCACCTCCTCCGATGACAAAGGAGACCACAGCTCCCAGACTATCACACCTGCCATCTTACGTCATGTCAGTTATGGGAGGGTAAGCCAGTCACTCAAGGGTTCAGTTCACCAAGGCCCTTTTCAAGTGTGACAGAGAACCCTTGCTAGAGATGGCATGATTCTAGACCTCTGACTCACCCCACACTGAGGGGAGTTTAAACACGGTTTTCAACAGGGTCACTGACTGAACCACTCTAGAGAGCTTGGCGATTGGCGTTGAGAGCTGGCAGAGGGAGCAGGAAGCAGCTGGGCACTCGCTAGTCTGGCAGTGAGAGTGTTTTCAGCACCATGATGTCAGAGCTGGGACTTGTTCAGGCAAACAGATGCTCTTTAAGGAGAATATCTTTCTGGGAGTGATGAGAATCATACATAGTAAGAAAGGAGCTTCAGAATAGTATATGAGAAGCTGGGGCTAGACTAGAGTGCAGGGTAGAATGTAAACACAGGACAGAGTTGCAATCCTCAAATTCACACTGCTAGGTGATGGTGTCTTAGTCACACGCATTCCCTGATCCTTAGTTTTAGCATTTCACATTTATTTTATTTTTTTAAGATCAGACACCTCAGAAGAGGGCATCAGATTTCATTACAAGTGGTCGTGAACCACCATGAGATTGCTGGGATTTGAACTCAGGACGTTCGGGAAAAACAGACAGTGCTCTTAACCTCTGAGCCATCTCTCCAGTCTGGTTTTAGCATTTCAAGAAGAACAATGAGTAGTCTGCAGTTTCTACGACCTGGGTGGGAAGCCAAGGAGAAAGGGAAAGCCAGTGTCTAGGCATTCCAGCAGCTAGGTCAGGAGGGTGAGCCCGGGCACAGGAGGAGGGAGACAGGCAACCGGAAGGGGGCTCACTGAGCTACTCAGCTAGGGACGTGTGCAGCTGGGCTCCACTCCAAAGACAGTCAGTGAGCCTCCTGTTCAGGGGTGGGAGCTGGCCTAAGCTGACTGAAAGGACTGAAAAGCAAAGGGACCTTGGAGATAATCCAGCCTGATAGTTCTCTGAATCAGTATTGGTAGAAACATAGGATATTGATGATATTTAACAAAACGAGCTTCTTGGCTACCGATTTCTCAACTTCTTTAATACTCTATTTCTTTCCCAGGTGGTAGAATAAACTGCATTTCCCAAACTTTCTTAACCCTCTCCTCTCCCTCTCCCTCTCCCTCTCCCTCTCCCTCTCTCTCCTCTCCCTCTCTCTCCTCTCCCTCTCTCTCCTCTCCC
>NC_034603.1:2869498-2879533 GCF_900095145.1 Mus pahari | reverse complement strand
TGCCCCTCCCCCTCCCTCCCTCCCTCCCTCCCTTCCTTCCTTTCTTCTTTCTTTCCGTGTATGTGTTTGTATGTATCTCTGTGTAGTTTGCCCACGTATGTTCACCCATGTGTACCACTCAGAGGCCAGAGCTTGGCATGGGTGTCTTCATCTACCTCTTTCCCCTGATTTTTCCATTTTATTTATTAAAGTTGAGCATGCAGGTGTGGTGATGGGGGTGGCATCTGTGCCCTGGCACACGTGAAGGTCGGAGGACACCTCATGGCATCCATTTGATCCTTCTGCTGTATGTGGGTCCCAGGGACTGAGCTCAGGTTGTCAGGCATGTGCAGCAAGTCATCTCCTCACCTCTCCAACTTGTCCTTTGAGGCAAGGTTTCTTTCTGAACCTGGAGAATGTTGCCTCAGTTGGCTGTCCACCAAGCCCAGAAGGTCCACCCTTCTCTGCCTCCCCAGCAAGGGAGTTACAGATTGAACCACCTGTGTTTGCACTCAGGTGCCTGGGATCTAACTCAGGTCCTCGCGCTCCGTCGGCAGTCACGTGACCTGCTCAGCCACCTCCCCAGCCCTTTACTTTGAGGAGATCTCACGTGTGACTAGTTACAGGGAGGACATTTCAAGAACTATTCTGTGTCCCTGGCTTCTTATAGCTAGAGAGACTGAGGCCCAGAAAGGACCAGAGATGAGTTGGAAGTCTGCAAAACCCACGGCAGGGTAAAGATGAAACTTTGGCTGCATTACTTCCGCACTCAGTACGTTTAAGTCACACATCTTTGGAGGCTCCTCTGAGCATTGCCAATGGGTTCTAAGTTGTGACAGACTAGAATTCTAATTGAAATCATGAAATCCCACTTGGCGCAGACGAGGGAAAGTGAAGAGCAGGGAGGAGCGGCATCTCTCGGCTGCCTCCAGCTCCTGCATCACAGAAGCACGGGGACCAGTGGACCGCTCTCTTTTCTGGCATGCCCTCAGATGGTGTGCTCATCCGGGTAAGCATTGGCTTTCTTCTTCAGGAGCCTTCTCTAACATGAGTTCACCGCATCTCCCCTCTCATCCGCAGGCCAGATGGGGAGCCGGGTGCTCTATAAATGTTTAATTGTGGCACAGTGAAAATATTTGCTTTCAGTAGCTGTGAGCTGCTGAGCGGAGGTAGGGGGGCTGTGGACCAGAGCTGTCAGGCTTCATTCTAATGAGTGCAGAAGTGCAAGCTGATTAAATCAAATTCCCAGGAGTGTGGGACCACTTGAATAAATGTTTCATATTGTTTGCATGATGCCATCAACTGTAACAGCTGCTTATGTAACCATTACCCGGACAGTACACCACGCCTTCCCCGGCATGGCAGCGATTTTGCGTGACTCTGTAACTTCTCAGACTTGCTACTTGGGTCCTTACTGTGCTGGCATGCTGGGCGGCTGGCATGGGAATGAGGGGCAGGAAAGACGACAGGCAGAAGCCCCTTTGCAAGTCCTGCTGGACTGGTTGCTGCACCCCATCTTACCATCAGAAGAGAGGGATGTTCCCATTCCAGTTTTACAGATGTAGAGACTGAGGCCGATTTTGGAAATGAAGTAAACCAAAAGCCCCCATGTGCGCATCTGTCCCTGAGAACAAAGTATGTATACATCTCCTACCTGCTGGCAATGTTAGGACCAAAGCAGGGCAAGAGCCAGAGGGTAGGCAAGGATGTTAGTGAGCTGGACCCTAGTCCTGGGTCTGCCTCTCTTGCTCTTCACAGAGCAATCAGCCTCTGGTGGCTTCTCACCTCTCTGAACAAAAGGCAGCACCCAGCATGTTCACACAGTGAACATGCCCAAGGGCCTAGGGCCACTTCTCTAGCTCCTGGAGTTTTAAGCTGCTGCTTCCTAGGCCACAGTGAGTCCCTTCCTCCTTAAAGGTATAGTGGTACCTCTGTGTTGTGTGGAACCCTGATACAGAGCTTCGCTGGGGTGGGTCACTCTGGGGGGTCTCTGCCCTCAGAGCCCAGTGTGCCTGAAGCTGTTAGTGCTGTTATTATTAACAGCACTAACTGAAAAGGAGTTACTTGTATACACACACACACACACACACACACACACACACACACGAATGGAGGCAGGAAGACAGACAGACACAGGGATGGGGAGACAGACACACAGATGGACAGAAACATACACACACATGGGGGACAGACAGAGACAGGGAGACAGAGTTTTAATAGCATCAGTCCCATCAGCCCAGTTAAACAGCTCCCCTTTTCCTACCCTTAATAACACTTTCCTCTGTGTCATTTTCTAGCTCAATTTGGAAGCGTGACCTTCTCCTTCTCTTGCTTTGCCTCTACAGGAGTCAGTATCAGGACAAAATAAAGGACACTGACTGAGTCACAAAGTCACGTGCAATAATCCAAGATCTGAAAGTCACTGCATGCTTGACTTGAGCAAGTCAGGGACTAGAGACTCAGTATTATCAGTCTATGAAATGGAACGATCGCCAGCATCTAGCATTCAGGGGTCTGGGTGCATAGACCTCAGTCTTCAGTACACGTAAGGGCCTGGCTTGCCGGTGCTGATGTCTGTTGTTGGTGTCTGGCTTCCTGGAAGGAAATGTTTCTCTACCCACATGTCTAGTGCGTCAGCAGGGAGCACTCCTGCAAGACACATGCTTACCCTGGCTCCAAGGAAGCTGAAACTAAAAGCCATCCTTCTGTCTCAGATGGCTTAACATAATGGTTCTTTTGGCCTTGGGGAGTAGGGATTCAAAGAGTAATAAAATCACCTGCAGCTTTTGCAGCCCTAGGAGGAGGAGGAGGAGGGGGAGGAGGAGGAGGAGAAGGAGGAGGAGAAGGAGAAGGAGGCCTCCTCTAGGTCAGGACACCCACTAACCCAGGCCAGGGGGTGCCCCAGAAAGCAGACTCCATGCTCCGCGTGGGCAATGCAGAAAGCACACCCCCATAGTTCCACTGAACTGGTACGAAAGGCTGCCGCAGCAGCAGCCACATCTCTGATAGCCATGGCCTCAAGGAGGTGCTGAGAAAAGCTCCAGGACCTGGCACACTAGGATTGGGCTGAACTCCTGTGTCCCCAGCCCTTCCTGTGGACTCCGAGAACCAGGACAGAAAGTCACCAGGTGCATAGTTGACCTCTTCTTGTATCTCTAGCTACAACTATCTCATTTAATCCCCATGGAGTTGACTATCTGCGTTCCTAACGAGGAACCGGCCACATAGCTGAGTGTGCTGGTTAGCTTTTTGCCAATTTGACATAAGGTAGCACCATCTGGGAAGAAGACCTCAGCTGAGTAAATGCATCCGTCACATTGGCTTGCGGGGAAGTCCTCGGGGACGTTTTCTTTTCTAATGATAGATGTGAGAGGTCCCAATCCATTGCGGGCGGTGCCACCCTCGGGCAGAGCAAGCCAAGGAGAGAAAGAGAGTAAGCACCATTCTTCCACAGCCCCTCCACCCTCCCAGCAGGCCATTCCCCACCCCTCACTTCTCTCATGACCACAAAGCAAGCCCAGGTGACTTCCCACAACATTGCGTGTCTGGATCTAATCTCTAAACCCGGAGCTGCAGGAGCCTCCCAGATGAGGCCAATGGGTTGGCTTGGAATTGACATTTTCAGGACACAGCAAAAAGATTATTAGGGCTTACACATGTTCTTCCTTTTGTCAGTTTGAATGAAAAACGGCCCCATAGGCTCATGGGGAGGGGCACAGTTTGGAGGTGTGGCCTTGTTGGAGTGGGCGTGGCTTTGGTGGAGGAAGTGTGTCACTGGGTATAGGTTTTGTCCAGTGTTGCTCTCATTCCTGCTGCCTGGGGATCCAGATGTAGACATCGGGAGTGGAAGATGCCCTGCTTCTCCTTCCTCATGGAGCCTCACTTGTCCACCCCACTCAGTAATGTTTGCTGCATGCCTGGCTCCCCACGGTGACAAAACTACCTGAGATAGCCCAGAAGAAAGAAAGGTTGACTTGCAGATGTGGTTTCTGAGGGTTTTATGAGCCCATGATTAACTGGTTTTTAGCATCCTTGGGGCCTGTGGTCAGTGGAGCAAGTGAAAGGAAACAAGATAGGCAGCTGAGAAGGGGCTTGGGTCAAAGGCATGTCTCCAGTGACCCACATTCCCCCGACCAAGTCCCATCCTCCAAAAGCTCTGCTGGCTCTCAGCAGCATCTGGTCTCCTGCACTCGGCCCTGTGGGGGCCTCTCTGGGTTCAAAGCAGAGCATGTGTGGAACTGGACTTGTCTATAATGTGGTCTTTGGGAACTTGCACAGTTTTTTACTCTCGGTCCTGAGTATGTAACCATAGGCCCGAGACATCCTAAGCCATCAGCCTACCAGTGATGTACATCCCCAACTCTGATTTTCATTTTTATGAAAGCAATTTGCCAAAGTGACTGAGTTCAGCATTGAGGCACACACTCCCCGCTTCAAGCCTGGCAGCTTTACCACCTCAAGACTGTGGGTCTGATGACGGTCACATCAGCAGCCACAGGCTGGCTGGGTCAGCTGTAGACATCATAGCTTCATAAATCCAAGGGGATAACAAGTAGTTATCTCCTTTAATGTTCCCTGATAAGGCTTGAATAGATAGAACCAGGGCCTGGAACATCCTGAAACAGGTTCATCTTAGGAAGCCTGGGTCCATGCTGAATGGGCCCCAGTGGAGCATGGAGCTGTTAAAAACAAACAAACAAACAAACAACAACAAAAAAAAACGGCCAAAGGGGCTTTGTGAGAAAATGTGCGAGTCTCAGTTGTAGGAGGTGACCTGGAAATAGCAGCCACAGCACGTGGCTGGGTCATAGTCTCACAGGATCTCCGTTGGCCCTTTAACAACCTGTCCACTGTCCCAGAGGGTGTGGACTTTCTCAGGCCCCGCCTCTTCCACCCTGAGCAGGTTTTCCCCCCACTCCTGTCCTTCCACTTCCGGCCCTGCCAGAACCGAATCAGAGAATTGGATTCCAGTTAAGGTGCTTGAGGAAGGCAGCCGCCTTTCACGGGCAGTTGGGCTGGGAAGTGAAGTGTGATGATTCCACTCTCACTCACTCACTGCACGCCAGGAGGCATCGCTGGGCTGACTCAGCTTCCTGCCATGCTCCATACACTCGGGGGGCGGTAGACACACACTCCAGTCCCGTCAGAACCCTAACCGGGTCTCCAGAAGGTTCAGCACAGCCAGCATACATCCTGCCCTTCCTTCTCATTCTGGTGGTACAGGAGTCCCAAGAAGGAGGTGGTAGAACAAGCCGGGGAAGTCTTTCTCATTCTCTGCCTGCCAGTTTAACTCTCCTTCCGAGGAGAAGTTCCCAGCAAGTCACCTCAGGCCAGGAAGGAGCATCTCACCTGCACCCTATCCCTGTTAGGAAGGGCTGTGGACACAAATGATGAGTCCTCCCTCAGGGAGTGCTCCAAGCATCCTCTTCTCATCCAAGCTCTCAGGGTAACCCCCAAATCCCAAGTGTGGGGCTCTCTCCTTGAGTTCCCCATGCCACTAAGTGTCAACCAAAGCTGGGTTCCTGGACCCTGAGACATTTGAGCCAGGCATTGCTTCCCGGTTCTGCCACCTGACTGTAGAACACACGGCTCTGTACATTTCTCTCTGCGACACCAGTTTCTTCTCCCTCCGCTCTCTCCACGCTTTCTTCTGCCTCTGCCCCGCACCAACCCCACACCCCGAGGACGCTGACCACTCTCCCAGGAGCTCCTGTCCCTCACGTTGTGAGAACATATTTCAGTACAGCTTTTGTCTATTCTGCTTTCTTTTCTTTAAAAGATTCAAAGTTACTCCGAATGGCAAGGATCTGTCTACCAAAAATACAGGTTTCTCTTTACGCACAGGGCAGGCAGGCCATTCGGTGGAAACTTTATGGTGAAGCTGGAACTCTGGATCTTTCCTGAGCCCACGTCCTAGCAGCTGAGAGGTTCTTCTCTTCCCTTCCAAAACGTAGTCCTCCCTGATCTCCCGTGTCCCATCTGTCCCAGCAGATACTGACGTCAGGTTTTACTAAGATGCAGAGTAGTTAGATCAAGACCACTCAGTGGAGATGACCCTCCAAAGCTTTCAGAAGGATGCCTGGCGTCTGGCTGTTCTGAGTAAGTATTTGGTGTATCATCTGCTTATTCAAAAAGAAAATCAAGGGTACACTCAGTGCAGGTCTAGCAGGACATGAGAATTTGTGGTTTCAGAGACCATTATGAGTCCATATTTATTGTGTGTATGGGGGGAGGGGTCTGGTGATGTAAAATCCGAGGGGACAAATCTAAAGCACTGATGATGCTAGCTAGAAGCTGCTTTAGCCTAAGGACCTTCTAGGGCCAGACGCAGGGAGTCACATTCAAAGGCATGACCCTAAACCAGACTCTTCATGCGTGTTTTGTTGTTGCTGCTGTTGTTGTTGTTGTTGTTATTTCAATCCTGTGATGTCCGAACCAACCTCACCCTTTTACAGAAGGGAAAACTATTTTATTAGGGAGACAGACATTGTTGATACAACCACATAAATAAATATGAAATAAATTCTCCCTGGAGAAGAAGGATGGGGATATACAGTGTTGTAAAAACCAAGTGTTAGCCCAGGCTTCAGGAGACTGAGGCAGGGGGATTTCGAAGTGAAGGTCAGCTTTGGTTACAGTGAGAAGCTTTTAAAGAGGTGACAATTGATCTGAGATCTCCTTGATAAGTGTCAAATAAGGCTTGGTGGAGGGAAATAGTCTTGGTGGCTCCATCTTAGATGGAGAATATCAACCTCCTGGGAATTCATGACCTGGGTGTGTTCCAGTCCTGCTAAATGAGTAGGACCTGGACATCCGTGTCTGTGAAGTAACTGTTTGGACTGGTATACAGAGTGAAGATGTTCACCAGAGCATCTTCATTCACACAAAAAATGTGTTTTGCCACTTTATGGATATGTGGCTGAGACATGAAGGTCCAAATCTCATCCGAAGACCCGAAGCAACACTGTTGCTATTACAGTCTCTGCTGCAGATGGCCGCCTGGGTCCAACTTCAAAGGAAGGAAGGAAGGAAGGAAGGAAGGAAGCAAGCAAGCAAGCAAGCAAGCAAGCAAGCAAGCAAGCAAGCTGGCCTTTGGTGAGGCTTCCTGCTGCCACACACTATGCTAAACACTGTGGTAGGTTCCATTTTATGTTTGAGAACTCAGAGAAAATGGTGCAATTCTAATACTTTACAGATGAAGAATTTGTGGCTCTGGACAAAGGACCAGCTTTCTCGGGGTCGAGCGGCTCCTGGGGACAGCTGGAGGACTCCTTTCACTCCCATCTGACTCCAGAGTCCACACTTGAGACCTGTGCACCTCCGTCCAGAGAGGCCTCCTACCGGTCTCTCCTCACCCTCTGCTGGTGGGTTCTCTTGCTGGTGGCGCTGGTCTGTAAATTGTCTTCTTTATCAGAGTAGTTGAGTGGAGGAGTGACTAAGAAGACACGCTGTCTGATTCTAAACCCTACTTGTGTGCTGTGTGACCTCAAACTGTTTGTGGTATTTGGATTTGTTTTCCTACAGCAGGAAGACATTATTAGTACAACAGCAGAGCCTCTGAAGGCTTCCTGAAATGAGCTAACAGTAGATGATCAGTTAAAGAAAGGAAAGGATGTGCAAATGTATCTAATCCTCATAGTGTAGCAGGAGAACAATTAGCAAATGCCCCAACAGGGCTCAGAGGGTGCACTAGCTAACCTTTGCTTTGCCATAACCATAGCAACGGACTGAAACAACTGAACAGAGAAGTTTGTTTTTCTCCTGGTTTCAGAGGGCTCCAGTCCATGGTAATGGAGAAGGCACACAAAAGAGAAGTTCCCAGTGGCAGGAGATCCTGGCACAGGCTATTCACACCACAGTGGACCAGGAAGCAGAGAATGTTACAGGAAACAGAGCCAGTGTAACCCACAGTGACTGACTTTTACCAGCTCAGCCCCTCTGGAACTTCATGAAGGTTCCAGAGCCTCCAGCAATACCTGCTGGGGAACAGTTCAGAGTCAGACCACAGCAGGTGTTTATATAGAGCATCCTGTATGGATGAGAGCATCAGAGGACCACACAGCTAACAGACCAGGCAATGGTATATGAATGATTAAGCTGAGACAGACTAGTTTGTGAATGAGCTCGGGAAGGTGGGAGGTAGTTCTGTTCTACGAACTAAGATTGACTTTGTCATTGTGCATTATTCTTTGACAATTTCATAACTTCATATAATGGATCTTGTTAATTTATACCCTCATAATCCTCTTATCCCTTTCCCAATGAAGCTCTTTTTCTTCCTAAGAAGTCATCTCCTGCTTTTATTATCTCCCTGTATGTGTGGTCCACTGAGTTTAATTAGAGTTGTTTGCAGGATGGGGTGTGTGTGTGCTGGGGGTGGGGAAGAGGCGTTTACAGGATCATGCACTTTTTGTCAGTGGCTACATAACTGAAGAAAATAACTACTCCTTCCCCACCAACCACTAACTGCCAATAGCTCCTCTACAGTGCTAGGGCCTTGTGACTCCCCCTAATCTGTGACATAAAGGAAAGGTTGACCTTTTGTGTAGATGGAGTCTCTCAGGTTTGCATTCAGTTCATCTTGAAGAAAAGATGGAATGTCTTCTCAGGGTGTGGAGGACAACTTCTAGTTCTCTGGAATCTTCCCTGTGTTCAATAAGATTTTTAGGAAGAGTTTAGGATAACTGCATTTCTAGGGCATTACATGAGAACAAAGAGAAGAAAGATGGTAGGAGACCTTCCTCAATTTCAAGCCTCTCTGTGCAGCTCAGCATGCCAAAGTGCTGAACTTGGGGGACTCACAAATAATATTCAAAGTTATTATATTAATATAATATAATATAATATAATATAATATATTATTTGTCAGTCCCCCAACTACTAAGTTTACTACTCACAAACACTTGCTCACATGCACACGCATGTGCATGCACACACCTGAGTTTTGAAAGGTGATATAAGTGTATCATCAATGTTTAGTTAGTGCTAGACTCTATTCGTGTTTCTCTGGGGTCTGAAATCAACTCACACAGAGGACATTTTGTCTCTCCTCAGGAATCAAGGGTGGAAACTTGAAGAAGGAAAGTTCAGGCATTCTGACTCAGGTGGCATATGTACCTGTGTGCTCCTGCATGGACTGACCTACAGGCGGAACGCTCTGTCACGGTAGAAAGAATGTCAGGCAGAAACATGGGGTGACCGGAAGGGTAAAATGGCAAACCTTCTCCAAGAATAGACTGGAAGAGAACGTCCAGCTCCTAGAAAGCTGCCCTTGCTGCAACTTAGGTACTGATAGCAACAGCCAGTTCCAGTGATGACCAGCAGAGAGCGCCACAGGCCGCAAGCTGGCCAACTTCTACACTTCAGCCTAGGTTTTTGTTTTGTTTTGTTTTGTTTTCCCCCAGTGAAATTTTACTAAAGCCTACAATCCTGCTTTGTGTGCCTCCTTGCTGGGCCCACAGGGGAAGAGTCTTGGAATGACACAGATAGCCATCCTTCTATCCAAATGTGTTGTTCCAGAGCAATGCTAACAGAGTCTAGCATTAATTGATTTCAAGGCTCCTTAGACCCAAAATAATATTCATCCCCTAAAGGTGGATATCTTCCAGGGTATTTTTTAGCTTGGTTGCTTCAAACCAGGGAGGAGCCTTGAATTCTTGTTCAAAGAATGGACAACCCCCACTCCCATGTTCCTGAACCCTCATCTGCGGGGTGGACTAAAAGGGGTAGCCACTCTCCTTGGCCAGTTTGGGAGGTCAGTATTTGAGCTTGGTGCACCACACTGTCTCCTGGGAGGAAGTTTGAGATTTGCAGAAGACTCTGGTAAGAAGGTTGCAGAAGGCTGGGGTTCTAACTGGTCATGCGGCGACGCCTCTCACCTACACTCTGCAGACTCAGAGATGAGATGTCTTCTCCATCAGTTCTGACTGAGAAGCTCCAGGAGACCTAAGCAAGGGGATCCATGCAGGAGCAGGGACCAGGGCTCAGAGGAGCCAGGGCTCAGAGGACTGCGATCTCAGGTTATGTCACACAGAGAGCAAGGGACTCTATGCAGGA
>NC_034603.1:2854985-2867936 GCF_900095145.1 Mus pahari | reverse complement strand
CAGGGCTCAGAGGACTGCAATCTCAGGTTATGTCACACAGAGAGCAAGGGGCTCTATGCAGGAGCAGGGATCAGGGCTCAGAGGACTGTGATCTCGGGTTATGTCACACAGAGAGCAAGGGACTCTATGCAGGAGCAGGGATCAGGGCTCAGAGGACTATGATCTCAGCTTATGTCACACAGAGAGCACAGAAATGATCCATGTTCTTTCGAGAACCAGGAGCATCCTTGCCTGAGCTGGACTGCATCCCATATCCACACTCACATTCTAAAACCCTCTGGGGCTAGGGCTGTCCTCCTCCTCAGTCTAGCCCCTGCTCTGGCCCTCATCCCCCTCAGGCAGTCACTGATGAAGCCTAGGATAAACCTGTTTCGTGGAAAGCAAGATTTTTTTTCTCAATTCCAGCTACACTGCAGAACTCTGAAGTAAGCAAAGGGGCAGGGGAATCGCTGCGTTTTCCCCAGCTCTCTCCTGGCAGATATGGAGGCCCATAAAGTTATAACACGGCTGCTGTAGGTGAAGGAAGGGGAAATAGAATTCTATGACAGTTCATTAATGCAAGCAAAAGGGAAGAGAGCTGTTATGCACATATGCCAGGCCACTCAAGACTTAATTGACAAGATGTGATGTCAAAAGCAGGTGAAGAATGTTACCATATTGGGCAGAGGCCTCAATTTCTAAGGTCAGAAGGCCTCCTGCTGGGTCACAGGGGCACACACAAGGCTTGTGACCAGAACTGTAGGGTCCCTCTGTCCCTCTCAGTGATTCTCAATCCTCACAGGACTGGGAGGCTCTGGAAACTCCGGTGACTGCATTGTACCTCAGCACTGATTCAGAACATCTACTGGGGAGGCAGAGCTCCGTGGCAATATGCACCAGTGTGAGCATACAGGTGTGTTCACACATGTGCATGTGAGCATACATGTATACTGGAAGAGTTCTAGACCAGGAACCTGCTTACAAGCCTCACTTCTACCTAGATGGTCAGACTAGACCAAAAAAGAATATTGCCACCTGGCTAGCTCCTTAGAACCCACATACACTACACACATATACAGCACACACACATACACACACATACATACACAAACATACATATACCACACATATACACACTCACACACATGCACACACATACATGCATATACATACACATAGACAACACAGACAGACATACACACCAATACACAGACACACAGGCACACACATGCACATACCAAATAAATACACACATATACACATACATACGCATGTACACACATTATAGAAACATAGTTACATATAGACCCAGAACACATATGCACACAGATACTCACAGACACACATAAACACACACATCTATACATACATACATATACACACACATACATATATATGCACACACAGATACACACATACCCCACACACATACACTGCTTTCAAAATGCATCTGCAGGAAAGAAAAGATGGCCCCTCACCTTGGTTAGATTCACAGCTGAGGTATCAGCATGGGAGGAGAAAATCAGTCTCTTGGTATTATGTTTCAAGAGCCTCCAGAAATGAAGAGCCAACCCATCAGGGAAACAGGTGTGTCCTTATGTCAATCATGATGTGAGAACTTGTAACTGAACAAAGGGGCTGTGATTTGGTGATCACAAACAGGGGACTCATCAAGGCCTGTTTGTCCTGGTGCTTCTGTGTCTCTGAATCTTCAGTGATAACATCCCTCTTCTGGAGGTTATATAAAGAGGCGACTCTTCAGAGACAATATCTACTCACCTCTCGGCGAGGGCCAAGGACCCTTTTATGGCTGCCTTCCAAGGAGGAGAAGGGAGAGGGCTGCGGGGTGACTTTGCTTCTGCAGTTCTCTCAGATGTCAAGGCATGCAGAAGCATCCTGCATGCTGTCCCATGCTGCCCCATGCTGTCCCATGTCTGGGCTTCCCACATGCCAGCCCTTCATGGCCATAAATGTGTGTTTAATAAGACTGTCCTCAAAACAGATGCACAGGCCTCTGTTGGTCCCTGTTGAGGAGCTCAGAGATAGAGGAGAGAGAGAGAGAGAGAGAGAGAGAGAGAGGCTGGAGAGGCCTTGAAAGACCTCAGCAAATAGAGGGAAGGGAAGGCTGGGAAGACCACAGCGTCCCCTCAGTACTGGCTCTGGGATGAGCCCTACAGGGCCTCTGGACAGGGTCTGTGGCAGGAAGGCAGGACCCCTGCCCTGGCTCGCTCTTGTGAGTCCCTCACCCCCGTGCCTGGTGTCTTCTCAGCCTGAGCAGGTGTAGGTGCAGTGAGGTGGCAGGGCACACTGGAAAGTGAGCAGCAATCTGGTCAGGCTGGACCTTATGGTACCCCCTCGCCCCAATCCTCTGCTGCTCTGCCAGCTCTCATTGCTTCCTTTGATCCCTGAGAGAACTTCCCTTGTTTTTCAGTATTCCTTAGCATGGCTGCCTTGACTCCCATATGAGCCCCAGCCCCTCCTCCACCCTGTGGTGACAGGCGATGTTTCAATGCCACTGGCCTCAGCATGCTCTCTCAATCCATTCCCTTGAGAGGAGATTCATCACACCCCAAAGCCACCCACCCTCCTCCCCACCCCAGGTCTTTGCACAGCGCCCCCCCCCCACTCCCATTTGCTTCTTCTCTAATGTCTCAACTTCAGGGCTGCCATCCGTACCTCTGCTGCCTTCCCCCATCAGCTCCCTGCACTGAGCGGTACACTGTGGCGCATCGTGTGTCTCCAGTGTACTTGGGACACAGTCCGCACTGCGCTGACTCTGTGGATCCCTTTCACCATGCCCAGCACTCCCGCTTGGACATCTGCATGCTTCTAACATTCTGTGGGAAGGGAAACTTCCTGCCCGCCAGGTTCTAATGGTGGGATGAGCCACTGTGAATTAACTGACCGTGCGTAGATGAATGCGAGGGGAACTTGTTTCGTTCGCAGACATCATGGAGATTAAGGAACTGATATATCAACTAGCTGGGAAGGAAGTGGGGTTAGGATTTCAGTGGGATAGTTTGAGGCTTGGTGACCCAAGTTTCTTGGAAGATCAAGGCTTTAGAATAATCTTTTCTGGTTGACGATGCCCTGGGAAAGGGATTGTGGCATTACTAAACCAAAATGCTTGAAACTGCTGGCTCTTGTAGGAAGAAAAAAATTTTACCTAGCTAGCAATTTTAGAAATCTACAGTCCAGTATGACATTGGTTGTGATGAGAGTCCTCTTGGTGGGTTCTCATGTCATCTTATAGTAGATGGTTTGGGGGAGAAGAGCATGCAAGAGAGAGACAGACAGACAGGCAGAGACACAGACAGACAGACAGACAGACAGACAGACAGACAGACAGACAAAGAGACACAGAGATGGAGAGACAGGGATATAGACAGACAAATAAACAGACAGACACAGAGAAATAGAAAGACAGAGATGGGGGGAGAGAGAGAGCTAGAGAGACAGAGAGAGAGAGAGAGAGAGAGAGAGAGAGAGAGAGAGAGAGAGAGAGAGAATACAGTAAAACAGACAGGGGTTCATCTTGTTCCCTTTAAGCCAACCCACCATACATAATAAACTCAGAGTCCCGTGAGGACTGTCCAATCCCTTTCAAGAGCAGCACACTAACCCAGTGTGAATAACCCAGCCAACACACCTTAAAGGTCTCGCTGGGTCTCACATGGTCACATGAGGACCGAGCTTCCACATGAAGCCAGTGGAGAAAAGCTATATCCAGAGAAGAGCAGTCACTGAGTTCCAAGGGTGCTGCCCCAGGCAGAAAGGAGAACCTCAGGGAGAGAGGCTCACCCTGCAGCTGCTGTCGCTCTGTATCCTCAGCTTAAAATAACCTTCCTGCCAACAGTGTCTTCCCACTGTCAGCGTCACGCTGTCCCAGGAGAGGGAGCTGACTTTCCAGGGCTTGGCACCTGGAGCCTTGGGAGAGCACAGTCAATCGTCCTGGGGATTGCAGCCACCACACAAGAGTGGGAGAGCATGCATTCCTTGCCTTGAGGTGGGCCAAACCCTGGGGTGCCATTGAGCCTCCTGGGGTCTCTGCAAGTGTCAGGCTCAGGCTTATGCCCTGTCTGCATCTCTGTGCCTTCCGCTAGAAGTGCTAAGTCCAGCGTCTGGACTCGGGGTCTGTGCTGGGACTCTGGCGTAATTTGTCTCCTCCCAACACACATGAAACCTAGTCCCCATTACAGCATATCAAGAGGAGGATCAGGTGAGGCCATTAGGAGTGATTAGGAAACGTCCTCATGTGATGGATGGACTGTATGAGGCTTCTGTGAGTCTGGCTAGTTAATTCAGTCACTCTCTGTTTCTCGAGATGTGGTTCTCGGTCACAGGACTCTTATCAGCAAGAAGGCCACCACCATTGAAGGCCCTTGGCCTTTGCATCATGAGATGAAATGAACCTCTTGTCTGTAACTTAGTCTGTGGAGGTGTGCAGCCAGCAATAGAGAACAAACTCATAGCTTGTCTCTGCCCTCCGTCACACCCCGAGATCTTAAGAATAGTGAGCAGCAGCCTTAAAGCAGCCCCAGGCAATTGAGGTGGCTTCTGGACCACCAGGGGCCTCCCATTGCCACCCATCACTGCCTGTCTTTTCTGCCTCCTGTGGCTCTCCCTCCACTGCTTCTGTCCTTACAGGAGCCAGGGGGATTGAGAAGGAGGGATTTAGCATCTCCCACCCACCCCCTTCCTCGGCTCCTTGGTCCCAAGCTGCCAGAGCAAGTGGGAAGGGATTTTAATCTTGTAAACTGCAGCTCCATAAAGCTAAGAACGCAGGCAGTTGCAGGTGAGGGGCAGGGGAGGGAGGCTGCAGCCTTGGCCATATGCCCAGTCCTTGTGCTGCCTTCAAGGAAGGTCCCTTTGCCACCTGGCACTGCAGCTCACACATCAGACCATGTCAGGGAGCCTGGCGTGCTATGGGGCTGGTGAACAGGGAAGGCTTGGCTTCTGTCCGTCTGTCACTTCTGGCTGATTGTCAGAAAGAGGCTTGCTGCTTGCTGGAGTGAGAGGCAGGGAGTCAGGTTCGACTGTGTTGAAGGACCAGCCTAAGCTAAGCTTACAATAGGAACAGTGAACGCTGCTCAGAGGGATTCTGGGTCTGGGGACACACACAGAGAGAGAGAGAGAGAGAGAGAGAGAGAGAGAGAGAGAATTTCAGGACTGGGACAGCTGGAATAGAATGGCAGGCCCCAGAGGATTGCAGCCACTGTTCCGTCTCAGGGTATCAGCTCCAATCCATGGTTCTGTCCTGGAAGGGCACCCACCCAACCCTTCTCAGGGACAGAAGACCAACTGACTACTCATAGAGGGCAATCGCAGTGTCACAGGCCACAGTGTATCACCTACAACAATCCCAGTTCTGACTGTTCAGAATGTTACCATGTAAACAGTGCTGGTACAGAGATAGTTAGGCATGGGGCAATAGCTCAGTTGATAGCTCAGACCCAAACTCCCAGAAGCCATGGAGGGAAAAGCTGGGTGTTGTCAAATGCACTTATGACTCTTTAGGGAGGTGAAAACTGGTGGATCCCTGAGCCTCACTAGCCAGCCAGTCCAGCCTTCTCACCAGGCTCTGGGTCAGTGAGAGACTCAGTCTCAAAGTGAACGGTACCTGAGTAAGAACATCTTGGGTGGACCTGTAACTTCCACATGTATGCACGTGCACCTACAAACTGAACATACCCATGGACACACACACACACACACACACACACATAGTCAAGTTAAAACGTCATCTTTAGGGTGGGATCAGTACTGGTGTGATTCTCAGACAGATTAGAAGGCTACGAAGCCCTAAGACTTGAGGAGCACATCAGATGATCTGCACACTGAAACGGGCCTTGGAAAGGACTCGCCCACACACTGAGCCGCCTCCTACCTCAGATCTTCCAGGCAGTGCCTGGCTATTAAGCCACCCTGCAGTGGTATCTGTGATGTCTGCCTGAACAACCTGCTACAAGGGTTCAGATAACGGAAAACCAAGAGAGCTGCTCCCCTCAAGGGCTCAGTTGTTTTCACAGATTAGGGCACTGGGGGCCTGGCCTGGAGGCTAAGGACCCACCAAAGTCACAGAGCTGCTTAGGAGAAAGGAGAAGCCAGTGAAAACTGGCTCTCAGGTGAAATCGGTTCCTGGTCTCCTCCTAGGAGACCTGTGGGGGTCCCATGGGCATCTGTATGCTGAGCAGACAGGTGGGCAGGACTTCACAGACAGGTGGGCAGGACTTCACAGACAGGTGGGCGGGACTTCACAGACAGGTGGGCGGGACTTCACAGACAGGTGGGCGGGACTTCACAGACAGGTAGGCAGGACTTCACAGACAGGTGGGCAGAACTTCACAGACAGGTGGGCAGGACTTCACAGACAGGTGGGCAGGACTTCACNGGACTTCACAGACAGGTGGGCAGGACTTCACAGACAGGTGGGCAGGACTTCACGGACGGGTGGGCGGGACTTCACAGACAGGTGGTCAGGACTTCGTGGACAGGTGGGCAGGACTTCACAGACAGGTGGGCGGGACTTCACAGACAGGTGGGCGGGACTTCACAGACAGGTGGGCGGGACTTCACAGACAGGTGGGCGGGACTTCGTGGAGAGACTGTTTTGTTCGAATGACAGAGCTGCAGCTGAGTGTGTTTGATGTAAAATAATACAGTTGTGTGTTAACCAACGATAAAATTATCCACTCACTGTTTTTTAAAAAAAAGCAACTCCCTGCCCACTGCACTGCTGGAACACTGTAGAGAGAGGGCCCTGTAATAGGACTGCACACTCCAAGACCCCACTGGACTTCTACACTACAGGGGGTACAGGATTCTAGGTGTGCTGTGTGTTTTTCCTGTACACACACATGTGCACATCACAGTTTCATTCACATACTAAGCACCATAAGAAATTATCAAGCTACTAATAAGAAAAACAATTATAGCAACATACCATTGTCTATTTGATCATATTTATATATTGTTTATTATGTTATCTATAAGTCATATAAGTCTGGTCTCTCTCAAAACATCTTATTATCCAGCTTACAGCACTTTCAGGTCTGCCTTGTGTATCTGGACTGCAGGAATCGCCACTCCTGTTCTCTGGGTTATGATTAAGTCAGCACACTGCACAAGCACTGTGATACCATGCCAGGAAATCTAATAGCCAAGAACGCTTCTAGGTGACCAACAGACAGGAAGCACATACTGCATGGACACTGTGACAAGTGGGACAGAGCAAGCAACAAGGGATGTCACACTGTGCCTTTCAGGATATCGCGAAGTGCTAGACTTACACCTTACTTCTGAAACTTTCGATTTAATATCTCTAGGCCACGGGCAAGCATAACCACAAGAAGCCAAAGTACAGATAAAGGGATATGACTGCATCCAGGGGCCATGTCGGTTTGAATGAGAATGGACCCTCCATAGGATCATGGCTTGAATACATGCTCCTCAGTCCATGGAACTGTTTGGGAAGTATTAGAAGGCGTGGTCTTGTTGGAGGAGGTGTGTCACAGGGGTTAGCATCAAGGCTTCAAAATCCCCCTGCCATGCTCTCTGCATTCTCTGTGTCCTGTTTGTTGATCTAAATGTGAGTTTTTGGCTCTCAGTTCCAGTGCCTGTCTGCCTGTTGCTCTGTTCCATAATGAGTTGGGCTCCTGAACCTCTGGAACTACAAGCCCTAATTGAATGTTTCCTTCTGTAAGTTGTCTTACTCATGCTAAGACAACTCATCACTACAGTAGAAATGTAGCCAATGTAAGCAGGGAGAGCTGAGACAGCTGCAGATACAACCACAGTGGACCCTGAGCACAGCATAGGCGAGGAGGGGGTCGCAGCCAAAGTAGGGAGTCCATGGGTGGGAAACGACCAAGAGGAGCCTGTGACCATGGAAAGGATTTATTTCCTTGGACAATGGAAAACAGTGCAGAGGAGCTCAGTGTTCAAATTCCACTGCCACACCTTGGATTTGTGGCAGAACTTGGGCCTCACCTTGCCTATTTCTCTAATTTGGGGAAATGACGCGTGCCTTGAGAGTTGGCTGAACCAGATGGAATCAGCTTGAAAATGATGGTAAGTGGCAGGTCTCATGCCTTGGATGAGTAAAGATGGCCTCGTGAGTCAGTTCACTGGGAATTTCATATTAATAGAGAGCTCGGTTCCTCTGTCTCAAGCTCCATCCCGCCACTCAGGCTATGGGCATCTTCTCTGATACTGGTACCCAGCCTGGACGCCTCCTTCCCATGCCTGTCCAGGACTCCTTCCAGCCCACTGCCTTCCTTCGCCATCAGAGATGGCACACCTGCCTAAGGCATGGATTTCAGACTGCAGCCTCTATTGTATAAGAAAGGTGACCTCCTTTATTCCCTACACCTAAACATTTGCTTCCATAACTGCTCCTCCAGGTGTCATTCCAGGCCAGTGGTGGCCTGAGGACACTGTCAGTGAAGCCATCAGATCTCCTAGCTCCCCTGTGCCTGTGTGGCATCTGTAAGAGACAGAGAGAACAGGGCACCTCTGCAGGAAGCTTTGTAATTCAGACAACAGGCTGGCTCCGGGAAGAGAGAACAAAGGGGACCCCTGAAGGGGAAGAGACAGCTCTGTGCACAGCCCTGCTGGGAGCCACTAGGCTGCCTCTGAGCCTCAGGGCTGGTGAACCCACCAGGCACAGAATTTGTATCTGAATTCACTTTGGTACCTCTGTGTGGCAGGCCAGCAGTGATTTTTCCCTTCCAGTCTAAGGACTCAGGTAGCAGAGCCAAAATCATAGGAGACAAGAAGCCTGCAGCCCTTGGAGCCCTGTCTGGACCTCCCCGAGGGTTGGCTGCTTGGAGCTGATCACAGGCTTGTTTCAAGAGAGAATGAGAACATCAAATGAACAAGACAGTGTGCGCTACTGTGTATTACAGCAAGGCTCACTGCAACAGAGCCACAGCTGCCTCACGGAGCTTCTGTCCTTCCTCCAAACCGTTACTGAGCACTATCACCAATGGATATGCATAATAAGGTGGCTAAGTCCACCCAAGTTTGGCTACTTATCAACTATATGCTCCTTCCTGGAATTGTCTCTGTTTCTGGGAGTGCCTTGCAGAGTAAACAGCATGAAAAGCTTAGGGAAGGAGCTGCAGCATCTGGTTAGGAAGGAGGCCATGCCCTGTCAATCTTAAGGAAGATGGAGAGGTCATCAGGGCCATATCCCCAGGGTCCAGGAGCCTGGCTACCCTTATTTCTGCTAGAAGGGATACACTGACATTGGCAACAATGACATTAATCAGGTCCCTGTCTTACTTTAAGCTGTAGTTCTCTCTCCTGCTGAAAGACCCCCGTTCCCGGGGAGGCCCTCGCTCAAGTCCCCAGATGAGACGACCCCCCAATAACTCGAGAGAAACCATTCTTGATGCAATATGCATGAGGTTTAATCGAGAAAAAAATCAGCATGCTGAGGTCGAGCTCATAGGAGATCGGCCCTCAGCAGTTGCAATTGAGGGCTTTTAAAGGAAAGACCATAAGGGAAAGGGGGAATAAGTTCACAAATGGGGAAGCTGAGTAAATTTCAGCTCATCACTTATTGAAGAGTCACAGGCTATCTTTGGCAAACATTCTTGGTGGGGAAACTAAGTAAACATCGTAAGAGTGGGGATGATGCATTACAGCTCATCTCCTACGGAAGAGTTACAAGCTATCTTTGGCAAACATTCTTAGTCCCTTACACCATGAGTCAGGCGCCAGGGTGGGTCAGTTGCAATGAGCTAGTTTTAGTGGCCATCAGTATCTCAGGCTGAAGGCGAAAGAACAAAGAATTCTATGCTGAGCTTTGTTTCTAGGGGGTTTTTAAAGAAAACACATTGAGTTGGGGGTCTTATAGTGCAAAGGATTCTGAGGCTGCCCTTCCAGAGTCAGCCTAAAGCTGGGCCTGCATGTTCAGTTAATAAAGGGCCTCCCTCGTGTGCAGGAAGGCTGTTTCCAAAGAGCGTCTTGTCTAGGCCGCTGGGTTGTAGACTCTCGGGATGCTTGCTTACTGTACCCAGCAGCTTCTCATTTCTGCCTAGATCATTTAGAGATGATGTGACTCACTGAGTCCTGTGATGCCTTCAGGATCATCTCTAGGGTAGATGTCCCTGTGCTGGGAGAGAGAAGAGCGGATTTCAATCAAGATCTTGAGACCAAGCACGGGTCTGAAGTACTCAGAGCAGAGAAGTGTAGGCAGTGGCTAGTGTGTGAGCGCAGGCTTTCTGAAGTGGTTTGCTCTAGGGAATACAGACTGCTGTGTGTGCAAGAATCCTTTCTCAAACCCCCTGAGGAACAGCCATTTGTCTTGTGCTTCAATTACACTTCCCAGAGGAGATTCAACTGCTTTACATGGCCATGAGTTTAATGGTGGGAATCTCCAGGCCCATCCCACTTTCTTAACTGGTCCGTTGGCTGTAGGCTTACATTTTTTAAAACCTACTTTAATAAGGGTTCTGAAACAGTTTAACCTCCCTCTAGCCCACCACCCACCAGAGGTAGTGGAAAGGAAAGGTTAATAGGGCAGAGGGGGCTGTGGACCTGTTTAGAAATAGTTCTTTGGGGCTATTCCAATCTTTATTGTCAGGATATCAGCCGTTCAATTCACACAGACCAGCAGGGGCAGTTCAATACATTTGCAAACACTATTCACAAACCAGCAATGCCATTTCAATCCAAAAGAAAACACAAGGCTCTGTCCATTACCCCAAGTCAATGGAAGCAGCAAGATGCCACCAGAACATCACGAGAAGTCCTATGGTGTGTTCCTCTCTATGAAGTCACAGCAAATGATGATCAGTGAAAAACGGCAAGGTGAACCAATGCCACAGTGTCGTCAGTGCAGAGCAGCATCAGCAAAGCCCAAGGAAGACCAGATAAGAGTGGCAAGGCAAACCAATGTCACACAGCGTGGTCCACTGTCTGTTGGGTTATACTTATACCCAAACACAACATGTTCACTCAGGCATCTGCTCTAAAAAAAAAAAAAAAAAAAAAAAAATCTAAAAGCATCACACGCCCTTTCATCAGACAGCTTCCAGAAAATACCATGTCCTCAGCAAAACGTCCTCTCATAAGACAGTTTCCAAAAAAATCACATGACACAACTGCGTCTCCAAGGAAACCAGAAGCCTCCACTGCACTTGGCCTCTGCAGTGCCTTCTCCTACGATCCGTTTGTTTCCAAGCCCTCACCTTGGATTGAATCATGGGCCTTCTTTCACCTCAAATTTTTATTTTTTTATTTTTGTTTGTTTTTCGAGACAGGGTTTCTCTGTGTAGCCCTGGCTGTCCTGGAACTCACTTTGTAGACCAGGCTGGCCTTGAACTCAGAAATCCCCCTGCCTCTGCCTCCCAAGTGCTGGGATTAAAGGCGTGCGCCAACACACCCAGCTTCAGCTCAATTTTTGTTGCTGTAACAGAATATCAGATGCTTGGTAACTTATAAGGAAGCTAATTTTGGCATGTGTTTCTGGATGCCAAGACAGTCCAGAGTGACTTGTTCAGAGTCCATTGTGGCCTTTTACAAGCAGAAGAACAGGTGAACATGTACAGAAGAAACAGAAGAGGAGGGGCAGCCTTGTTGTATAATGACTAAAAAGGACTAAGCAAGAACGCTTGCGACCCTGATATAGCTGTCTCATATGAGGCTATGCCAGTGCCTGACAAACACAGAAGTGGATGCTCACAGTCAGCTATTGGATGGAACACAGGGCCCCCAATGGAGGAGCTAGAGAAAGTACCCAAGGAGCTGAAGGGGTCTGCAACCCTATAGGTGGAACTAACCAGTACCCCCAGAGCTCATGTCTCTAGCTGCATATGTAGCAGAAGATGGCCTTGTCAGCCATCATTGGGAGGAGAGGCCATTGATCTTGCAAACTTTATATGCCCCAGTACAGAGGAATGCCAGGGCCAGGAAGTGGGAGTGGGTGGGTAGGGAAGCAGGGTGTGTGTGGGGGGTATAGGGAACTTTCAGGATAACATTTGAAATGTAAATAAAGAAAATATCTAAAACAAAAAACAAAAACAACAACAAGAAAAACAAAACCAAACCACTTGCTCACTGCTATGAGAATTAACCAAGTCTTGCGAGAAAGACTTCCAGCAGGATCTCTCTCTCAGCATCATCACACTGGGGGCAGAGCGGTCAGCACAGGGCTTTGTGGAGACTCACAGTACAAGGCTGTCTGCGTGGTGTGAAATAGCAGGCAGGCTGAAGCTCAATGGGGTTTTCCCTAAAGGTAAAAGAAATACTAATTGAGAGGTGTTTGGAAAAGTCAGGGACTTTTATGTAGCAATAAAACTCTCGGTCCTCGATATTCCCTGGGTGGAGATCATGTCATCCTTAAGTAAGGATGGACAGAGTTGCTCCTTCTTATTACCACATGGACCATCTGCTAGCTCCCTTTGAACAGGAGGAACAGTTAGAAGGACTAAGGGGTGATTTTGCCCACATAGAAGCTGCATCCCCCTTCTATTTAGAACAGCGGCTCTCAACCTTCCTATTGCCATGACCCTTTAATACAGTTCCTCATGTTGTGGTAACCACCCCTCCTGCCTCCCACCTCCGGGAATAAAATTGTTTTCATTGCTACTTAGAAAATTGTAATTTTGCTACTGTTATAAATTTTAATGTAGTTATTTTATTTCTTGGTAGTCTTAGGTGACCAAACCTGTGAATGGGTTATTTGACCCCCAAAGAAGGAGCTATGCCCCATAGGTTGAGAACCACTGAACATACCCTGGGCACCAAGGTACCAGGTCCTACACAGGCTGGTTTTCTGGATGTGTCTGTGTCTGTCTTTCTGAGAATTATCTGTCCACCTGAGATCAAGAGAGGAGTGGACATCAGGCTGGAATGCTATAACCATATACAGAAGCTGTCTCTGGGAATCAGGAAAAGTGGCAAGAGGAGACAGCTAAGGCAGAGATGGAGGGAGAGAAGAACAGAGAGAGGGAGGAGGGAGAG
>NC_034603.1:2836072-2854639 GCF_900095145.1 Mus pahari | reverse complement strand
AGAGGGAGGAGGGAGAGCAGGAGGAGGGAGAGAGGGAGGAGGGAGAGAGGGAGGAGGGAGAGAGGAAGAGCATGCACCCCAGACCACTCTGTACAACCATGATGCTCCAGTTGAGAAAATGCCCAGGAGTAAGAAAATTCATAAACCCTGCATTTTTGTTAGCGGAGTGTAATAGTTTATTCTTATTATCAACTTCACTGGGTTATGGATTTCCCAACAGATTAGCCAGACACATCTCTGGCTGTGCCCATGAAGGTGTTTCTAGAGGATTGACTGAGGAGAGGGAGAGGCACCCTGAGTGTTGACTGCATCAAGGATTGAGGATCTGTATGGAATAAGAGGAAGAAGGAGGAAGCTCAACAACTCAGGTTTTTACTTAAATAGGCTTCCTGGCTGTCGTGACGTGAGCTGCCCTCCCCGCCGATGGACTGGGATCTCGGGAACCATGGGCTTCCTAGACAAATCCTTCCTCCCTTAAGTTGTTCGTGTCAGATATTTGTCACAGTGACAAGAAGTCTGACTTAGACACGCATAACTTGTCCTGTTTAATGAGCATTATAATTGACTCCATTTATAACTTGAACCATTTAGACACGTGGAGAGGGAGTGAGCCTTGGGATTCTTTTCTGCTGCTGGAAGAATTTATCAAAAACATATTGACTTTTGACAACACAGATTTACTCTTTGGCAGAGGTTGTCCTGGTGACCTTTCTTCTGGAGGCTCTGGGGGAGAATCTGTCCTCTGTCGTTTCTTGCTTTGGGAGGCTATGCACCCAACATGATGGGGACACCCTTGGTCTTGGTCCCTTCTTCCTCTACCTCCATGGCCAAAGCTTTTTCATACTGCCTTTCCTGTAGTTCTCTCTCCTATCTTCTTTTTCCACATTCTAGGATCCCTGAATTAACACTGGACTCAGACACAGCACTTTGAACAATCATTCTAAACTCAGAATTATCAGCCTTAGCTTCTACACCCACAAGGCCCTTTGCCATGCCACCTAACATAGTCACAGGATCGGGGAACTGGGACGCAGACATCTTTGGAAGGCTATTGTGCTTATCATGGCTTCCATATGTATTCTTGCAATATGCAATGATGAAGCTAGGGAAATGTTAGGATTTAGATGTTAAATGTCCCTCAAAAGGTTTGGGGAACAGCTAGTAGCCTTACCAGGAAGTAAGTTAGCTTTTATGAGATGAGGTCTGGTGAGAGGAAGTTAGGTTATTGGGGACACACCTTTCAAGGAGTCACTGGTACCCCTCTACTTCTTCTCTTGGCTTCTCAGTTGGCCTGAGGTGTAGTCTCCCTGACACATGTTCCCATCTAATGCATCTCCTAACTGCAGGTCTAAAGGTCTTTGAAAATATAAGACAAAGTAAATACACACACACACACACACACACACACACACCATTACCACCACCACCACCAATAACCACAAAAACAAACAAATAAACAAACAAACAAATAAACAAAAGCACAACATAGATCTCACCTCAAAGAGAATAAAAAGAGTTTATTCTGAAGCAACTATGAGTGACCGTATATCTTGAGGATACAGGATTAGCTTATCCCAAATTCCTTAATTCAACATCGAAGCAGTTTGAAGAGGTTTTTATGGTAACAGAAAAAAGGAAGTCATAAGATCAAGGCACTTTTCAAACACACTAGAGGGACATAAGTGAGTGGGTTACAGCAAAGATCAGAATCTCGGCCAATGCTGGCTGATGACTGTCTAGCCTTTGCATTGATGGAACCTAGAGTTTTGTTAAGTTAATGTATCCCAAAGGTTTGACCTGTTAGGTACAGGATATTAGGTCAAACACAGAGGTTGTCAGGGAATGGCTATTTAAATGGCTAAGGATATCTCAAGATCACTGGAATTGGGCGTCAGACCTGCAGCGTATCCCAACCTCCCCTTAATCACTGAAGTTTTAAGCAGTCACTCAGCCTGGCAGAAGGTTCCTTCAAAGGCTCAGCTTCTCCCTGGGGGCTTGCCTTCATGGGGCTTGTTTGTTGAAGCCACTTTGTCATAACAAAAGAAAGTTTAGGGCTAGGCAAATAAGTCAGTTGGCAAAATGCTTGCCACAAGCTTTAGAACCTGAATTTGAGCCCTCCAGAACCCACATGAAGAAGCGGGTCACGGCTCTAAACACCCATCACCTCAGCTCTGGGGAAATGGAGACAGGTGGATCTCTGAGACTCTCCTGTCAGCTGGCCTCCTCTAATCAAGTAAAACCCACGCCAATGAGAGGCCCTGTCTCAAAAGCCATAGTGGGTGGAACCTGAGGAAGAGTGGTACTGGCTGATGTCATCTGGCTTCTACATGGATGTGCACAACACGCACACATGTATTTACATGCATATGTGTATGTATATGTATACACACATACACATGCATATCTATGAATTTGTATAAGTGTGTATATAGAGCACACATGTAAACTTTTAATTGAGAAAAATTTAAAAAGCTGATTAACAAAACTCTTTAAGGAGTATTGCTAGAGTCTGAGAGTTGCTTTTTCTTAAGAAATAAAACAGCAACTTTCTCTTCAGAGTCCGCTCCCCTTATGCTTTGGGCTCTCTGTGTGAGGGGACAGCAAGCCTGGGAACAGGCCATTGCATTTCTGACGGATGCCTTTCTGTTGCAGCCATTTCAGCTCCTTCAACCCATCTTTCAGAGGGAGAATTGAATTGGGCTCATACAGTGGGCAGGCTGACCTCATCTCTCACACATCCTTTCTTCTCTATTGTTCTCATGAAGGCCATAGCTAGAATGACACACTGCCGGGCGTTTTAAATTCACTTGCTCCTCCACTTAACAAATACTAGTGGAGCCTCTATCCTGTGTCAGGGATAGGACCCGCAGTTGGAGACAGAATTGGCGAGCAAGACACGGCATGTTTGTCTGTGGGAACATGTCCCAGGATCCCCAGTGGATTCCTGAAACAATGGAGTATACTGACCCGGAATATGCTGGTTTCCCTAGCTACGCCTGTCAATAAGTTTCAATTTATGAACAAGTAATTATTAGCCACCACTATGATAAAACCGAACAATTCTAACAATCTGCTGTAAGACAGTTCTGTAGATGAGCTGTCCCTTCTTTGTCTAAATGTATTTAATTGTATGACAGTCATCCTTCTCCTGATAGTGTGAGGTGATACAATGCCTGGTAATGAGGTGAGGTGAGGTGAATGATGTTGGCAGACTGACAGCACCAGCTTCCTCGAAGACAAACACTCTGATACAGCAACAGCCAAACTGATAGCCGAGAGGTGATAACAAATCCGGGTCAGCAGGAACATCCAGAGCCTTGCATGCTCGGCAAGAGGATGGGCAGGGTGAAAAGGAACGGAGAGAAGTCTCATTATGCCACTCATAAATGATGGGTACCCTAAAACACGAGGATTCCTTATTTTGGACTTTTCCATCTTATGTTTTCAGAACTTGGTTGACTCTGTAGTAATTGAAACTTGTAAATACAGTTTGGAATTACCACTGTATGCCAGCTGTCGTTAGCTAGCTCTGCCACTGTCTGTAGAGGCCTTTCTTCCTCTGAGCCTTCAGTTTGATTTTCTTAATAACCACAAGCACAATGGCCAGAAAAGAGCCTATTCCAAGCATAAGGCACTAGCCGAGCCTGTTTCCTCCTGTTTTTCTTAGTGTTCCATTCCTTGTACCAGCCAGGAAGCAGAGAGGGAGAGGAAGGGGCTCGGGAGTGGACCCTTTAATATAGTTCCTCATGCTGTGGTGACCTCCGACCACAAAAGTATTTCACTGGTACTTTGTAACTGTAATTTTCCTGTTGTTATGAATTTTAATATAAATATCTGCTATGTAGGATATCTGACATGCAACTCCCAAGGGGGTTGCGACACACAGGTTAAGAACGGCTGGTCTGGGGTTAGCATGAAACAGAGGTGTCCACATTAAGCTGTTTCCTCCAACTGGACCTGCCTTCTGCAGTTTCTGCATAATAGCACCATCAGCCCAGGACCAAGCCCTTTGAAACAAGACTCTAAGGGAGGCTTGTCTATTCAGACCTGACACAAGAGGACAAGGATTACTGGCTGAATTGCCTCTGCTGCTGCTGTTGTTACTACTTCGTAAACTCTATGCTGGCGTTTACTGCCCACCCAAATCTTCCCTGTGCCCTTCAGCCTGATGCCACTTCTGTGGGCTCCCACCATCATCTTCACTTTATAAATGAATAAACATAGTTGCATACTGTGATGGAATCTGTTTAAGACCACAAAGATCGTAAGTGCTAGAACTTGGATTTGAACTTGAACTCGAAAAGGGACTTCAACCACTGACTTCCTTATTCCTCTCCCAGGCCCTCACCCCCTGCCATTAAGTCCTCTGCCCCCACCTTCTCCTGCTTCCCCCAGTGTCATGAGCCTAATTTGCAAAGGCCTCAAGGCAGGTTACACTAGAAAGACCTGGGTCAGGAGACAGCAGCATCTAAACTCTGATGCCCCTGACCCTGGTGCTTTGCTGCACACTCCCACCTGGAGGGTAATGCCAAGACCAGAGATGCTGCCAGCCAGCCATCTGTTCTCTTCTGTACTGTATAAGCTGCAGAATGATGCAGAGACACTGACAGTTAATGATACTGCAGCACACATGCACACACACACACACACACACACATGCATACTCACACACATACTCACACTTTATTATTGCTGAATAGCCATCAGAGTAAAATCCAGTGAATCTCCCTACAGCTTGGACATTGTTCACTGATGCACAGGGATGGAAAGCTTGGATATTTTCTCCCTGTATCTTTTGTTGGTGAGGACTAGAAACTTCTGACTGACATAAGCCATTTCTGAGGCTCATGCTGTTGAGGGGTGGGAGGAACACTGGGTGGAGACCATGCAGGCTGTGGAAAACTAGGCATATGTCGTACTCTTTCTATGTTCCCTGAACCCAAGCCTTTTTGTGTGTTATTGGCATCCTGGCCTTTGATCCTTGTGTTGAGAAATCTCTGCAGTTCAGGACATAGCTCCCCAGTGTTATCTCTTTAACTTGCATGTTATCCATGGGTTTGAGTGATGAGATGGGACCTGCCACATGTTCAAATCTCCATTTGTTATTGACTCTGCCAAGTGGTGCAAATGAGCCCTCATGTTCTCTGAGGATCTTGTAAAACAAGCAAGCAAACAAACAACAAAAACTAAGCCAAAATATACATGAACCTCTCCAGGTCTTGACTTAATTAAGCTTCCTTTTTCTACATACCCAAAGTATGAAGGTTCTTGTGTTAGCCCGTGGCTTGATTTAGATTTATTTTTATACTTGCCAAATTGATGCTCTATCTTCAAGTTCTATTGAATATTCCACCATGGCTGGTATCACACCTCCTCAGAGAGTAGGATTTCAAACTATGTGGAATGTCTCTGTAGGCTCCAATGCCAGGAGAGGTAAACCCACCCAAAAGTGAACAACGGGCAAGAATGGATTGGGGGGCATTTATGGCCACACATGTCTGACTAGATGGGGCCTAGGGTATAGCTTTAAGTGGATGTTAAAGACTGCTTGGAAGTCTGTTTTCTGTTGCTGCTGTCTACATGGTGGCCTTGCTGTCCTGAAGACTAATAACAATGTCACCAGTAGCCCTCAGATTAGCTTCAGTGCTTTTTGCTATCCTAATGACATTTTACAGGACATGTACTCAACCACAAGCCAATCATCATGACCAAAATAGAATGCTGTGGTTGCCCAGTTCTAAGTTATGCCCCATATTTAATGAGGAGATTCATTAAATTTCATCTTATCCCAGAGGATAGAGAGATGGAGGGACAGTCTCTTAAAGGGGAGCTGGGGAAGTATTTCTTAGCTAAAAGAAAATAAAAAGGCAAACATTCCCAAAAAGTAAAGTCTGTTCCTATTCATTGGTTGGGCTTAAAACAGCTGCACTGAACCTAATCCAGTTCTCATTGAACACCAAAGAATAGATCCTTTACTTCAACTTTTTCTGCATTTTTAATCAGGATCTGTTTTAATCTGCAAATTCCAGTCTTTTCTGTTCTCATCCTCCAAGACCAAGTTTGGAGCAGCCCTGCAACTGAAGCTACAACACTGGCAACACACGGCAGATCAACTCTGAGTTACTAAACAGAAAAGTTATTCTTCTCAATTCTCTTACCTTTAATTTCCATGACCGTCAGTCCTGTTACCAGGAGCGGCAGATGCAACCCTTGAAAAACAGAAATCAGAAACCCAATCCTGGGGACCTTTGAGTCTGCAATGATGTAGTGACACAGCATCACAGAACCCAATCAAAGGAACATGTGTTTAAGATTTTGCCTTTCTTTCATTCAGACCAACTCCGTCCTATCACCACAGCAATGTGCCCAATGACTAGCTCCTGGCGTCATGCAGCAGGAGGAACATCCACCAATGTGGTGTTGTTCTTCATTCAGACCTTTGTGTTCTCAGGGGACCTGGTCCTTGCCCTTTCTTGGTTTCGTGTTCTGTAGAAAGGCCTTGGCAATTCAGAAGATAACGTTTACCGGCTGTTACTGTCACTAACCATGACCCGGTTCCTGGCTTAAAAATAACATAGCTTCATCACCTCAGTGGTCTGGAGGCCGGGAGTTTGCTGAATGAAGGTCCAGGTTTAACGGGACTGAACTCCCTCAGAAAGCCCTGGAGAAGCTACCTCTCTTTCTGTGTGGCAAAATGCCTGGATAACAGCACGCTAAGAAACGAGGGTTTCTTCTGGTTTACGGTGTGAGAGTACAGGAGTGAGTAGCAGAAGCGGGTAAGACATGGTCACACAGCAGTCAGTTGGAAGCAGAATGAAAGGAGTGCTAGTTGATCTTTTCCTTTTCCTGCTAATTTAGGACAAGTCCATGGGTGGAGCTACCCACTATGAGGAAAATGTCTTCATAAACACACCCAGAGGTGTGTCTTCTAGGTGACTCTAAATACCATTAAGCTGAAATCAGGATTTACCACCGTGAATCCGCCATTTGTCAATCTGACCCCCAGACAACTGACCCCAGACAGATCACCTTTAATCATGACGTTCCCAGGGCTAATGAGTATCTCCTAAGAGAAAAATGCATTTCATTCCTATCTAAGAGTTCTTAAAGTCCTAAAAGTTCTAACACTGCTAAAAACACTCATGATCTCTTTGGAGCCTCCAGGCAAACTCTTCACTGTGAGCCCCAATAGGATCAAAACACAAACTGCACACATCCTATGCATAGTGGCAGAGAGTAAACAAGCCCATTCCAACAGGGACAAAAATGGAGGTTATCAAGTGCAGCCAGACTGAGACCCAGCAAGGCAAACACCACATGCGGAATCTTTATGTTCAGCCCCTGGGTCTTTGGATGGTCTCATCTACGTTCCACAGGCCTTAGATAGCTGCACCCTTCCAGCTCTGCTGCCTGTAGCACCCATAGCTTCTCTCTTGGATTGGTTTCTCTCAGTACCTGCAACTTTCCTCAGTAGATGCCCCCATGAGTCTGGTGTCTTCAGTACCCTGGAGTAGCCATGGCAACTCGGGCTTTACGTTCACAGCTCCATATAATGCCCTCTCTGGACCTCACTCCAAAGAAGCTGGCCCTGCTACAAATTTCTGAACTAAATAGCTTTCTGGAACCTGTTTGAAGCCTCTATGACCCTTACCCTTGGATTCTGCATGTCTGCAGAGCCATGTGGTGATGCTGCCAAGTTCTGCTACCAACCTGAGCTATAGCCTGCCTCTATTTCTACCCTCACTATAGTATCCTCTGCTTGCTTTGGCAATTGAACCTGGGGAATACTTCCCCTGGTGACTCTTTACAATCACAGTATGTATCCTGTAGCATTCCTAGAGGAGGAATGTGTGCATCTTCACAGCTGGAGGATTTAAAGGATGGGCTCTTGCCTTCAGGACATCTTTCCTATTGTTCCAATATAGAAGGAGAGGTTTCTGTTTAGTGGTGCTAATCCATTTAACAGTTACAGCTTCATTCTTCACAGCAGCCTGGTCTAAAACTAAAAATTCCTCACTCACTTTTTCTCCCCAAACTGAATATCCTGTTCTGTTTCTCTATAGCTCTGATTAACAGTAGTAAACACTAACCATGCTACAGCCCGCAGTAACATGCGTTCTGAAATTCCCTCCACTAAACAACTTAGTCCAATTTATTAGAATATAACCTCTTTCAGATTTTCAGGAGAGAGTGCAGAATTATCAGGCAGAATGTAGCTGGAATTTACTGATTTGTTTATTTACTTACTTATTTAGTTTTGTTGGTTGCAGGATGGAACATGGATGTTTTTAATGGGGTTCTCATTCCTCTCTGACACAGCAGGATCCTGGCCTCCACCATTTGCATTCTGATCTTCCAGTTTCCAACAAGAGTGGTCCATTCAGCTCTGCTTATGGTTGTCTAGGGTTTCTGTAGTCGGCTCCTCCAGACCCCTCCATAGTCCTCCCACAAAACAGTCCCAAAGGCCTGTGACCACACGGCCTGAGTTACCGTAACGGTCTACTCCTTGATTAGTTGTTTTATTATTGCTGTGATGGTATGCTTCACAAAAGGCAACTTAGGGAAGGCATTGTTTTAGTGCGCCATGTGACGGTGAAGTCCAGAGTATGAAGCAGCTGGTCACCCTGTCACCTGGTCAGAAAGGAGGAGGGAATGGCTGCTGATGCTCCGCTGGCTTCCTCTTTTCCACATTTTTATTTGCTCCAAGCCTCAGTCCCTGTGATGATAATGACTGCATTGAGAGAAGGCTTCCCTCTTCAGTTAAACCTCCATGGTGTTAACTCTTACATGCCTCCTAAGTGATTCTAAGTCCTGATAAGTTGCCAAACAAGAATAACCAAACTTTCATTTAATTTACCTTAATTTGCTTGTTACAGCTTGTAGGGGTTACCTGTGGTTCATGACCTCTTTCCTCCAGCTTCAAAAGCAACATAGAATCTTGAAATCTCTGGATGTCAGAAATTCTGTTTGCCTTTCTATGTGTAAAGGGTATTTGTGAGGGCACAGGATAACCCACAATGATCTCCCCAGGTTAAAGTCAACCAGTCTGCATCGTTAATCCTGTCTCACCCTAGTTTTCCCATGATGGCCATGGTTGCTGGGAACAATGACACTGGAATCTTACAAAAGCTGAGATTCCACACACCATAAACCCTGAGGGAATTCTAGAGGAATGTGAACTTTCTCAAGAACCTATTCTTACATCAACAAAGCAGAAGGGCAGTATTGCATAAATAAGTTGAGATAAAGCAAAAGGAATTTAGGAAAAAAACCCAAATACAACATTCACCGGAATCTCATGTAAAATAGAAAGAGTTTAAAGAAACTCGTGTATTCAGTCCTTAGGAAAAGAGATTTAGAGAATCTGTAATCTAAATGATCCACCTTTTAAGTGAAGCTTCCATTCCTATTCTTATTCTATTGAGGTGTTAAATTCATTCTCCTCCAGTCCCCTCTGCAGTCTCTTAGATGCAGATCATTGAAAACCCCCAAATCTATCAGGATTTAAGCAGTTGTGTTATATTATATTACTCCAGAGCCTGAAATATTAGAAGGGATGTCACGGACTTTGGGGAAATTAATTGTGAAATTTCAGCTCTGTATGTATGGAGCTGACATGCCTTTAAAATGAAACAGAAATTGTTCCTGGAAGCACAAGACTAATGGCTGACGGAGGGAACTTGGTTGTTGGAGGACATCCCTGTCAAAAGGAGGCTCTCCTCCTCCTCCAGTTATGTTACCTCAGGGGGACAATGGGGTGTCAGAGTTAGCATTAATCACACAAGGAAATAGTGTAACTCCTTCTACATCATAAGCTATGAATCTAACTCTCACTCATTCTACTCCTTGTCTGGCTTCTGTGCGGCTGCAGCCCTACGTTTCCTGCACTGTCTCATATCATTTTCAGTTAACACTGTGGCTTGTGTTAGGCTTCGAATATCTTTGAAAGTAATTACCACGTCTTTTTGTTTTGTTTTTTGTTTTTTGTTTTTTTTTAAGGGAAGTGTAATCTTTATTAGATATTTTCTTTATTTACATTTCAAATGCTATCCCCAAAGTTCCCTATGCCCTCCCCCCACCCCTGCTCCCTTACCCACCCACTCAGACTTCTTGGCCCTGGTAGCCCCCTGTGCTGGGTCATATAAAGTTTGCAAGAACAAGGGGCCTCTCTTTCCAGTGATGGCCTAGTCAGCTACATATGCAGCTAGAGACACGAGCTCGGGGGGTACTGGTTAGTTCATATTGTTGTTCCACCTACAGGGATTCAGCCCCCTTCAGCTCCTTAGGTACTTTCTCTAGCTCCTCCACTGGGGGCCCTGTGTTCCATCCAATAGCTGACTGTGAATATCCATTTCTGTGTTTGCCAGGCACTGGCATAGCCTCACAAGAGGCCACTATATCAGGGTCCCTTCAGCAGAATCTTGCTGGCATGGGCAATAGTATCTGGTTTTGGTGGCTGATGATGGGATGGATCCCCGGGTGTGGTAGTCTCTGGATAGTCCATCCTTTCATCTTAGCTCTAAATTTTGTCTCTGTATCTATATCCTTTCATGGGTATTTTTTTTCCCTATTCTAAGGAGGAATGAAGTATCCACATGATGATCTTCCTTCTTGATTTTCTTGTGTTTTGCAAAATGTATCTTGGGTATTCTAAATTTCTGGACTAATATCCACTTATCAGTGAGTGCATATCTAGTGACTTCTTTTGTGAATGGGTTACCTCACTAAGGATGATATCCTCCAGATACATCCATTTGCCCAAGAATTTAATAAATTCATTGTTTTTAATAGCTGAGTATACTCCATTGTGTAAATGTACCACATTTTCTATATCCATTCCTCTATTGAGGGACATCTGGGTTCTTTCCAGCTTCTGGCTATTATAAATAAGGCTGCTATGAACATAGTGGAGCATGTGTCCTTATTACCAGTCGGAAGATCTTCTGGGTATATGCCAGAAGAGGTATTGCTGGGTCTTCCGTTAGTACTATGTCCAATTTTCTGAGGAACCGCCAGACTGATTTCCAGAGTGGTTGTACAAGCTTGCAATCCCACCGGCAATGGAGGAGTGTTCCTATTTCTCCACGTCCTCGCAAGCATCTGCTGTCACCTGAATTTTTAATCTTAGCCACTCTGACTGGTGTGAGATGGAATCTCAGGGTTGTTTTGATTTGCATTTCCCTGATGACTAAGGATGTTGAACATTTTTTCAGGTGTTTCTTAGCCATTCGTTATTCCTCAGTTGAGAATTCTTTGTTTAGCTCTGTACCCCATTTTTAATGGGGTTATTTGAATTTCTCGGGTCCAACTTCCTGAGCTCTTTGTATATATTGGATATTAGTCCTCTATCAGATTTAGGATTGGTAAAAAATCCTTTCCCAATCTGTTGGTGGCCCTTTTGTCTTGTTGACAGTGTCTTTTGCCTTACAGAAAGAAGCTTTGCAATTTTATGAGTTCCCATTTGTCAATTCTTGATTTTACAGCACAAGCCATTGCTGTTCTGTTTAGAAATGTTTTTCCCTGTGCCCATATCTTCGAGGCTTTTCCCCACTCTCTCCTCTATCAATTTCAGTGTCTCTGGTTTTATGTGGAGGTCTTTGATCCACTTAGACTTGAGCTTTAATTACCATGTCTTAATTCATGGGTAGAAAGATTTTTCATGATTGTGTTTCTCTGGTGTTTTACCACCATGATTTATGAGGTGGGGCCCATTCTCACCATAAAGCTAGACATGTCAAATTTTCTCCATGTCAGCGTCCCTAGCAGCAATAGTGAACATTAACGAACTAGGGCAGTTGGTCAAACTCTCGCACCCTATGGTTTGAAATGGAAGCTAAGACACAAAGAAAACAAATACAACATTCCCTGGAGCCTCATGTGACAGATAGTTTAAAGAGACTTGTGCGTTCAGTCCCTAGGAAAAGAGATTTAGGAGCCACACAGAGGCTGTGTTTGTGAAGGGGATAGCAGAGGATTTCCCACATGCACTTCTCAGGAACAACATCCTGCCTCAGTAATGTTGGCCATAGAGCCACAACAAACAGTGCCAACTGTTAGAGTGTCTTCGCAGGAGTTCTGCAGCATTAGGCTCACAGGTTTGCTGATTAGAGTGTGTCTGGGAAGTCAGTGAGCTGAGTCAGCTTACCTAATCAATCCCCTTTCTATTTACCTAATCAATCCCCTTTCTGCTTAGACGAGTCAGCATTTATCTTCGTTGCTTAAAACTACATTTATGTTGTGTCTTATCTATTCATTTTAATGAGTGACTGGATAGGTGGGTGGGTGGGGATGAGAATGTGGATGGGTGGGTGGGTGGAACTATTTCAAGACAAAACACTCTCCAAAGAAATCTCCACTATTAATGCCTGATTACAATAGAATGTCTTATTTTCTGTGCTCAGGACGATTACTCTGTTCCAGAACCCATGGTATCTTGCTAACTTCTAGTTTATTTCTATCTTTTGTGTGTCTCCCAAATTCCAGATCCTGCATCTCCTTAAACCCACATTTTAGACCTTCAGAAAGAAGATCTTACTTCACTGAATCTCCCCTAATACTGCAAAGTCACGTAGACCCCCAGCACTGAAAGAAACAGCTGCATCTTAGGATAAGAGTGGGCCACCTGCAAACCCCTTGAACGCGTAGGTTGCCATGACAACTCTCTAATAGAAAGAGTTGCCTGTGGAACCGACCACCATGGGGAACAATTCCCAAAGCAACACCCATTTCTTTGATAGTTTCTTGAGGGAAGGCAAGATGCAAAGCTACAAGTGAATGGGCACAAATACTTGTGTGTGGGCTTCTCTGTAGCCAGCACAAGGCCTGCTCCCACTCCCCTCCCTCAGTTAAGGACATGAAGCTGAGCCATGTAGGGATTCATAGTGTTATTCGAATATGCCTGGTTTTAACAACCTGTCCTTTACCCAGCATCATTATCCATCATGCTCCTTAACAGAAATTGTAAATGGACTTTCTAGGGCTCAGGATGCAATTTAGTTGATAGAGTGTCCTATGTTTGATCTCAGGCTTGGTGTCACCAGCCTGTAATTATAGTATTTGAATAGTGGAGGCAGGAGGATCAAAAGTCCATGCTCAACAACAGCTACATTATGAATCCTGGTTTAAACAAACAAAAAAGTGACTGGAGGGATGGCTCAGGGTTTAAGAGCAATTGTGGCCCTTGTAGAAGACCTGGGCTTGGTCCCAGCACCCATATGGTGGCTCACAACCTTAGGTAACTCCAGTTCCTAAGGATCTAATACCCTTTTCTGGCCCCCTCTGGCACTGGATATGTGTGGTAAATAGATACACATTCAGGAAAAACGTCAATATACATAACAATGAAAATAAATAAGACTTGTTAACACACACACACACATTTTGAAATAAGCATTATTGTTTCCATCCTGCAGAGGGAAATGCTGAAGTCCATCAAATTTAAGTGACCTAGCAAGGCACTTGCCCACCCACTCATGCACAGGTCCATGCTTAGGTCAAGGCAGCAACTTCTCCCTGTACTGCTGACATAGAGTTGACAGTCATGGCACTCCATCAGAAAGCTCCCACAGAAGTGAGACTCTAGCCTCTTTCCGTCTTGGCTCCATAGTGTCTCTATTGGTGTCTGTTTAGAAGGGAGATGGGTAGTTAGCCAAATCATTCATTTATAACAATTACAAACATCCATTGTAAAATCTGCATGTTGGATCCAGTCTGAGGGTGGTGTGTTCCCAGCAAACAGTACACGGAAGTTCGAGTCCCCAACACGGCAGTATTGAGAGGTGGGCCATGGGGCTAGGTCAACGAATCACCATGTGCAGCTCTCAGGGATAGATGAGGGCTTTTCTCACTGGATCCAGTTGCCCAACACAAGAGTCGAATCTCCTCTATGTTCATGTGTGCTCATCTGCTCTTCCATGCTTTCTACCATGAGCTGAAGTAGCACGTGGCCCTCAGCAGTTGCAGATACTTGATGTAGAACTCCTGAGTCCCAAGGACCGTGAATTCAAAGTATTCTGTTTTGGTTTTGTTGTTTTTTTCTTTTTTTAAAGTCTTTGTTTGTTTTGCTTTAAAAATAAACAAACTATCCAGACTCAGGTATTCTGCGATTGCAGCAGAAAACAAACTAAGCCGCCATGCTTTCAGCCCTTTCCCAACTACTCTTCCCGCCCAGCACTCGTGCCTGCCTTTGTCACCATGGGCCATGTACATCCTTCAAGTACACGTATCTGAGACCTGGATGGACCACAAAGATTAAAGTATTTAGAGCAGAACTGGGCACCTAAGGATCTCAGGCATGCCCAGAGAGAGATAGCAAGTTCCAACGCCAGCTCCCACAGTGGTTAGCTGTTCAACCCCTTTGTGCTACAGTTTTACAGTATCTGTAAATGAGAAGCAAAGCCATGCTGATTCTATTGTAATAGAATAATCCACTAAAGGGTTAGTGCTGGGCACATGTCCAGTACCGTGTGAGCAGCCACCAATGCTGGAAGCAGCAGTGTGCCAGGAGCTCTGGGATGAGACAGCTCTCTTCCACACACTTTGTTCTCCAGATCCCAGAACTAGAAGCAGCTGTGTGTCTTGGGATCTCTGTCCACAGCTCAAATGTATCCAGTTAAGTTTCCAATGTCAGCCTTCCTTTCTCTTAATCACCCTGTAAGCATATCTTCACATGACTGATGAGGACATATTACATAGACCATGACTCTCCCTGGCTGCAAACCTTTCTTGGACTCCTATGACTTCCTATCAGGCCAAAATCAGTCAAGACTCCTTCAAAGAGTTGACTGAGACCTCTGCCGGTCTAAGCCTTTCTCGCCTTCTTTCTTGTGATTGTGTGGGATTGTGCTTGAGAGTGTGCACATGTGCACGTGAACACGCACACACACACACACACACACACACACACACACACACACAGAGGAATGAATGCCATAGTAGGTGATCTTAACCACTGAGCCCTCTCTCCACCCCACCCCTCACCTATTTTCTACTCTCAACCTCACTCCTACTCCCACTAAACCACCTGCAGCTTTCTCTACAATGAGTGTCTTCAGAGGGAATCTCCTTTCCCTTCTTTCCCCTGAGCCACTCTGAGTTGTTTCTTAGACTCTGTGAGGCTAGCTCTTGCGATAATGCTCCCCTGGATATGCTGAGTCACATCCAATTGTAGCTGAGAACATCTCATGATGCTCTAAGCATCCACTGTAGTGAACATAGTTGTCTCCCTTGAAGGTCAAGGGACAATAGAGCTACAGGGACATCATCTTGTCCCTATTGTTTCCTCACCAGGCACTTGACATAGAGCTGGTGCTTAATCATTTTGAGAAGAGAATAACATTACTGATAACATGGGTAAGAACATGGTTCTACAGCCTTGAAAGTGCCCGTTATTGAGGGAGGGCCTCATGGCCCTTATAGATAGGAACCAGCCTGGTCTCCACAGCTGTGCACTGTGTTCTCTTGTTGAGCATGAATGATTTCACAGAATGTATAACATTAGATAAGGACAAGACTGTGATGGAGTAAGAGGAAAACAAGAGCATTGTAAAGTCGCATTTTTGAGAGCAGTACATGTGCATGATCCAAAGCGCATGTGCAAACCCCAAAGCACTAAAGGTCAAAAGTGTCCCTGTGTGAGTGATGAGTTAACTACAGCATGCCTTCCCACGGCCATGCTCACCCTCAGGAACGCCTTCTGCAGAATCACTAGCTTCCTGAAGACATATGGCTATTAGGCACCCTCTGTCACCTAAAGGATCCATTCAAACCCTCCCCCATCACCTACCACAGCACAACTGGCCTTTCCTAACACTTCTTTCAGGGTCACCTCACTACTCCCATGATACACATGGCCCTTACTACAACGGGCCAATACACTTCTTTTTTCCTGTTGCAGGAATGTTCCTACAGGTCTACACTTAATGAAAATTGTCAAGTGCCTGGTTCTGGGAACTCTGAATTTCTATTAAAAATGTCTTTAAACACCGATGATGATAATATATTTCTGAAGGAAAATGCCTGGCTGGAGTAAGTAATATTGTATGTAGGTGCTCTGCCATGTTAACAGATTCACATTCACAGATTCAATCAACCACACATAAAAAAATATGTCAGTGAGGCTGGCTCTGGTAGCACACACCTTAAATGGAAGGATTCTCTGCAAGTTCAAGGCCATCCTGGACTACATAGTGAGTTCTAATTCAGGCAAAGCTAAATGGTAAGACTTTGTCTGTAGCACAACACTAACACCAACACCAACACCACCAACGCCAATACCATATCAATAAAAATGTGTCTGCACTGAATATATTCTGACCCTTTTCTTGTCATTTTTTCCTGAAAAATACATTGTAACAATCCATTTGTGGGACCATGTACACTGTATTGACTGTTAAAAGCCTTATGGGAATGACAACGTATGAAGGAGGATTGCAGAAGTCATGCAAGTACTATTACATTTATATGAAAGACGTGAACATCTGCAGATTTTGGTATCCACAGAGGCTTCTTGAACCAATCCTCTTGCTCATAATAAGATAATGTGAGCACTTTCTGGGGAAATGACTCCCCTGTGCCTCTGCGTGCTTCCGTTTGTGTCCACAATAGGTGCCTGGATAGACAAAGGCAGCTCTTCTGACTTGAGTGTCTGTAGCTATGTTTTATCTAAAGGGACATCCGCTAAGATGCAGTAAAAAAGATGATGCTCTAGTGGGTGATGCCACACATTCTTTCCAAGGGGACACAGAGCAAATGCTATGTCCTCTGCCCAGACTTCGAGAGGTAGCTGTGAATATGGACCAGCAACGGTGCTCACAGCCATCTCTCCCACCCAACAGGCACCATTGTGATGCCAGAGGTCACCATTCTCTTTGAGTTTCCCATGAAAAGATCCAGAGGCCCCTACTTGGTGGCACTCAAGGCTGAGAACTGCACAGGTTTGGGGTCTGAATATGGGTCAGAGGCTCTGTGGTGACTGATTCTTCTCTGACAGTAGTTGGCTAATGGGTTGACTCATTCTGACAGGATGCCAACAGATGTTAGCTGTGAAGAGAGATACATTTTTTCTCCTCTCAGAGAATCTTTATTGACGAGATTAAAGTCATGGTAAGGCCTCTCCTCGGCCACCAGAAGTCCCTGATGTATGGCAGCAGACGCTCAATAGGACTTGCAGGTGAGAAAGATGGCACTAAGACTTTCCATCATTAATTTCTTCCTGGAGTGAAGGCCAGGGCATCACAGATACAGTTGAGACCTGCTGACAGCTCTGGGGAGGGTCTTTAGGCCAGGCCTGATCAGCGATGGCTCCTGTCACATCCTCGACACAGGCTGAGCTGATGCGCTGGGCTCTAAAATTGTAAGCTCATCCCCTTTGCTTCTCAGACCATCAGGACTTCATTATGACACTTTTGATGAAATATGTCCTCTCCCACTTCTTCTTGCCCCTTCCCTGGTCCTCCGCCCCAGATCTCTGAGTAAGTGAACTGTCAGTCATTTATATGCTTACTTTCTTGATGACATTGTAAATATAATTGAATTTTCTGAAATCTGTGAATTCAAATGAGGCGGCAATCGGGGAGATGGCGTGATTAAGGCATATCGCTGCCACCCACAATTCATCACAGTGTCGCTCACAGATGGAGATACTGAACCCTGATTATATTTTAAGAAATGAAAGGCGACAGATCTAAAATGGCAATAAAACAAATTAGGAGCCTTCTTGAGGGGAAGTATTATTACTGATTAAGTATATTTGGCATCAAAAATGTGTGAGCACTTTGGCAGCTTAAATTACACATTCACTTGGTTGATGTTTTTGCTGGTCTGAAAAAGCTTTGTTATTTTCGTCTTCTAATCATATTTCCTTCCCCCTCCAAATTGATAATTTGAAAGAGCATTAGAAATGATCTTTTCTGAAAGAGCATGTTCTTTCAAAAGACATTTATACCCCACTTCCATTAAAAGGATATCACGCAGTCTCTTTGTTTCTCAATTCAGCTTTAAAACAAAGTTGCTGTATTAGGGGAAATGGCCTCTATTTCCGTGTAATGGTCTTTGTGACTTCTTTCTACATGTTTTCTAGTGCGGAGAGCTGAAAGAGAACAGTTTGCAGTTATCTGCAGCCTCCACAGCACACAGGTGACTGGTCTGCCTCCGAGTACTGGGAGGGAAGGGACCATCTGCTGGGTCCCGTTTGCTATGTAAAAGACATTAAGGTAACTTTGGGATGTCTAGACCATTCTAGTCCAACAAGTAGACAGGTTGCAGATCAGCTGCCTGTGACTTCTGGCATCCAACATCCACATCTCCATAAGATATTCTCTCCCTGAAGCTAGCTTCGATCTGTGATTTGTTTTTAACCAACAGACCGTGATTGAAGGGATAACATGCCACTCCCAGGATTGTGCTAACTCCTGTGCTAGGTGATGCATACTTGAGAGTCTCCCTGTGGACTTGATAAAGTATGCGGGTCTGACGAAGGAGGCCATGGTCAGGGGCTCTGGGCAGCTGCATGAACAGACAGCAAGCAAAGAAGAAGAAGGAGGAGGAGGAGGAGGAGGAGGAGGAGGA
>NC_034603.1:2786412-2835872 GCF_900095145.1 Mus pahari | reverse complement strand
AAGAAGAAGAAGAAGAAGAAGAAGAAGAAGAAGAAGAAGAAGAAGAAGAAGAAGAAGAAGAAGAAGAAGAAGAAGAAGAAGAAGAAGAAGAAGAAGAATCCACCTTTGGTTGTACAGGCACAGGGCTCCACCAACACCTGGGTAAACTTAACACTGCCTTATCCCAAAATAAAGCTATGAGATAGAATATAAGTAGACCAGTTAGTACTTTGATAATGATCCTGAGACCTAAGAAAGCATGTCTAAAGCTATACTCCAGACACACAGGAACTGAGAAATGACTTAGCCCAGCATGGCAGCTGTGCATCCCTTTAATCTCAGTGCTTGGGAGGTAGAAACAGAAGATCTGTACGAGTTTGTGTCCAGCCTGGTCTACATAGTGGATCCCAGGCCAGCAGGGTTATATTAGTAAAACCCTGTCTTGCTCAGTAGTAGCTGGCTAATATAAATTGGAATCCACGATTTTTTTCTGGATTTTCCTTTTAAGAGGGAGAACGAACATGAAGTTGGAAAGGTGATCTGGGAGAAACTGGTGAAAACATGATGAAAACAAATGTGGTAGCACAGGAAGGATGGCTTGCTCCTGAATCCAGTCAAGTTCTAGGGACGCAATCTCTATTCTTAGTAGAGTTACTCCCGGTTTTTTGTTTTGTTTTACTTGAGAAGAGGGGAGCATATGTTTCTCTCCACACTCAGGGTTTTTGTTTGGTTGGTTTTTACTCAGGGCTCAGGGAACTGAATTGAATTAACTCAGAGAAAATGGGAAGAAGAAAAAATTTTTTTTCTCTCTTTTTTTATTAGATGTTTTCTTCATTTACATTTCGAATGCTAACCCCTTTCCTAGTTTCCTCTCCAAGAATCCCCTATACTCTCCCCCCTCCCTTTGAAAAATTATACATATTGTTGAGCCTTCTCCAAGTTACACAGAGCTCATCAATCTGGTTTTGCTGCTGATAACTTCATACCCCGGACCAATGACAAAGAAGCTTATTTGGGTCACAGTTCTGGCCCAAGGTCAAGGGCCTACATCTGAGGATGGCTTTCCTGTTAGTAGAATCTCCGGCGGTTCCGGGTGTTACAGAGTAGGAGACAGAGCACGTGTGTCCGCGGTCTCTCTCATGTAACCACCAGGATTCAGTCAGAGGCCCCAGCCTCGTGACCTTGTCTGATTTCCATCACCTCCTAAAAGTTAGACCTCTAAATATACAGTCTGATTAAGTTCCTCTCCCTGACAAGAAAAGCCCAGTGAGAGTTCTGGAAAGGACACATTGTACCCACACCACAGAGATGAGTCATCTCTGAAGGCCATCGACAAGGGAAGGAGAGAACAAGGATTGTGCTCTAACCTGAGCACATTCCAAGTGGCTCTGGGTGGATATTACTGAATTTTATAAGAGAGCTTTACCTATGAGTCAGGAAAGACTGGGACATATTAGAACTATTTTCTGGGTGCTGCCTTACATAAACTAAGAACTAAGGATTCAAGTCAGAAGTTTAGAAAACTTCCTGATGGCTGCTAGGGAAAGATAGTATACTTTTCCTGATAAAAGTCCTGAAATCTTGTCCGTAGATTTCTTTGAAAAAGAAAAAAGGAGAGTAGGCAGAAGCATTTCATAACTGTGAATGTGTCAATAAATTCAGAACTCCTTGAGATACACAATCCTAGAAACTTACAACATACTTTCCAAGAAGCATTAGAAATTGGTTATTTTATAGATCCTCTAATCTTCATATTCCCCTGACATTTCCGTTACCTTTCTTCTCTCTGTAGACTTCAGTGACAGCACATATGGCTACACCAATGTTGACAAACTAGACAATCAGATGAAACTGCTCCCATACACCAAAGAGATGGAAAAAGCTGTGGAAATGCCAGAAAGCTATGCCGTTACAAATGCACATGACCCTTTAATAATGCAACTCCTAGAATACAGAAAACAAACCCTGAACACTGAAGGGATAGACGGAAAGCTCAGTAAGGTTTTGAAACCTTAGTGCCCTACTCCCAAGAGTTGGCATAACAACAGGCAAGAAAAATAGGTTATTTAGATAACACTCAAAATATCTAGACTGCATGCTGATCTGAAGAATAATATACTCAACAATGGAAGCCTGAACCATGTTCTCAAGCATACATCAAGCACTTTCCCTGTGATGTCTAAACTTATCAAGAAAAGAAGAATCTAAAGGTCAAGAGCCGATAGAGGGACATGATTTCCAACCTTGTGAGAGAGTGAGTGTGGCACCCATCTGTGTGACAAGAATTAATCAGCAGATGAGAAAGAAACATTCTTAAAAATGGACTCATGGAGAAATGTAAAATCTAAATAGACACTTAAAAGTATTAATAATTTCGAGCCTTCCCAAAGGAAAGCTTCACACACAGCTGGCTTCACTATAGAATTCTAACAACCATTTAAGGAGAAATTAGCATGCATTCTTCACAGACCTTCTCTATTCCTTCTTAAAAACAGAAAAAAAATAGTATTTCTCAGCTGTTAGAAGGTCAATAACTCATACTATCAAAGACACACACACACACACACACACACACACACACACACACACACAAATATCCCACTACAGTCAGTATTGCTTATGAACATTTAGGACCTAAAAAATCCTCAACAAAATACTACCAAATTGAGTCTAATAGTAATCATAACAAAATGAGATTTATTCCAAAATGCAAAACTGGCTTAACATTTAACCATTTAAGTGGGTTTGGGGGTAGAGCAACAAAACTTCCCACATGGTCATCTCAATAGATACAGAAAAATCACTGAGTGGGTCAAATTAAAGCTCCCTCCTTATGACAACAAACAATCTCAACAAACAAGAAATAAAGGGAACTTACTCACAAGAAACCAAAGGCTGTCTGCTCAAGACTTGCCTTATCCTTGAAGCCCTAGCCAGGGCAACTGGGCAGGAAAATGAAACAAAACCCACTCAACTTGGAAAAGAAGCAGTAAAATTATTTTTAATATAAAATCAGTTATATTCCTATATTTTAGTAGCAAGTAAAAAAATAAATAAAATTGTAAAGTAATTTTGGATATAGTAGTAAGAAAAGAATAAAATCTCTATGAAAAGAATCAATCTTTTTGCTTGTTTGTTTGATTTCTGTTTTACTGAGTCAGGGTCTGATGTAGTCTAGGCTTTCTCCAACTTACTCTGTAGCCCTTACCTGTGTAGTGGGGCTTCCTGTGAAGCCCAGGGCTTCATGCATGCTAGACAAGCATCCTACTTATGAGCTACAACCCCAGTCCCTAATGAAAAATCTTGACACAAATACAGCATGTATACTCTAACACTGACAGTTGGAGGAACTGTGCTGTGGTTTAGTGGTATAGCATGTGCCTAGCAGCCATACTGCTCTGGATTTAACTCTTGGTGCAAAACAAAAAGGAAGATGGATAAAGGTGAAGAAAGAATGAAGGATGAAAGGAGGGAAGGAGGAAGGGAGGAAGGGAAAGGAAGGGAAGGGAAGGGAAGGGAAGGGAAGGGAAGGGAAGGAAGGNNGGAAGGGAAGGGAAGGGAAGGGAAGGGAAGGGAAGGGAAGGGAAGGGAAGGGAAAGAAGGACTCAAAGCAACCAAAGCACTGAAAAGTTCTGCCAGCATATGCGATGACTCCCAAAAGATGCACTACTGATCCCCATTCAGTTCATTTTCCTCCTCCTATGTGCCCTAGCACCTTCTGAGCCATGTGCAAGTTCAGGGTGGGGGAAGGGGAATCAGTGGTTGGAAGCTTAGGTAGGGATCCCCTGTGCACAACCATAGTGCCTCTGATTCCAACACAGTAATGTTGGTGGACAAGAAACCCACAACATGGGGTGGTCGGAAACTCAAGGCCAAGCTGGGCTACACATCAATACCCTGCCTCAAAGAAAGAAAACAAAAGTGCATTGTTAATATGGTGATACCTAATGTAACAAAGTGATTTATAGATTCAGTGCTATCCCCATCAAAACCCTAGGGCATGTGTCTTTTTTTTTCTGTAACAGAAATGGAAAAGCCATTGCTGAGATGCATATGAGTTCCATGAGACCTTGCTATGGTCTGAATATGGTTTGTTGACCCACATTATATTAAAAGCCTAATGTAATGTTGGGAGGTGTTGGGACCTTTCAGATCTAACTAGGGAATGGGATTGACACCCTCAGGAGAGGATTCATGCTGTTCCCCTGAGAGCTGGCCCTGTCTAGTGCACTGGGCCCCGCCCTTGAGCTCTCCACACAGACTCTCCAGGCCCCCCATACCCCTTTCAACAAGAGGCTCTCAGCAGAAATGGAGAAGATGTGGCCACCATGCTCCTAGCTCCTCAAAACTGTAAGCTGAATAACCTTTTACCTTCATCCACAACACAGCCAGACCATCTGGGATAGCAGCTGCAGAGGGATGAAGAATGACATCAAAGAGCCAAAAGAACCTCTACAAGAAGCAAAACTGTAGCAACTCTGTTGTAAGGAAGCCAAGGAGCTGGGTACTCTGGACTCCTAGCCTCAGAGGAAGACAATAGAGCCTTCATATACTCTCATGTCCTGCACAACTCCCACTTAGAGGCCTGTCCCACCTCAGTCGTGTTCCTGGAGGTCCCCACTCTGTGGATGGTATCCATTTCTATTTAACTGGTGTTAAACTGAGAGTGTAGATACAGGTGTACAGGCGAGTCCCAGGGCTCCATACTTGAGTGCTTCTGCAACAGTCAGTGTGGCATTGGTGCCTGTGCACATCTTCTGTCACTCTGCAGCCTTTCAGAGTGGCCCATGTGAGACATGAGGCCTGGGAGGTGCTAGGCAGGGAGAAGAAAGCAGCCAGCAGAATTGTCTGAGCCCATGTGTTAAAGCCTGTCAGGATGCTCGCAGGAGGGGCAGAAAGGATGAAAATCTTCGGCACAACAATCCCTCAGGAGATACCTAACAGCACAGCCATTAGTTCTCATTAGTATGTAGACATAACTCTGCATACTCCTCAGGGAAATATTTGAAACACAGCTAGCTTCTGATTTAAGGCTATAAACCACCCCTGGCCATTCCTCTTCCCCTCCTCCTTCCCCTCTTCCTTCCATAAGCCTCCTTATCATATGCCATCTAATTTATTGAACAACTACTATAGACCCAGCATTGCTGGCATCTGCAGAGGCTGAAGAGGCAAGAAATGAATGGTCTCCAACTTCAAGGGGAGAAACAGACTGAAGAAAACAGACTTTACACACACACACACAAATCAGCAATGAAGTTGATCTTCTAAATCTTTATCATACCAGGAGCACAGAAAGGTATTCTGAACTAGGATCCGGAAAAAAAGAGTAAAATTTGCTAGCCATCCAGGTATGAGACGCTCAAGAGAACATTCTAGGTTATAGAAAATAGCACACTCAAGGTTCAAGGAACTGGTCCCTGCTTGCAACTGAAAGGTCAATACCTCTAGACTACGAGGTGCAGAGCTTAAGAATGGAAATTCAAGCATATGTATAACCTCAAAGAGATGTTGGTTGAATTTAAAGAACAGGTGAGCTTACCAGCAAGAGTGTTGGGGTGGGGGTGGAATACAAGACCTAGGAGAAGGATCTGAGGAAACCCAGCCTTTCAAGTATAGAAGATACCTCTATCCACAAGGGACAACCTAGTAAAACATTATAGACTGGTCACTTGTGAAAGAAAGTTATTTCTCACTGTTCTAGAAGCTGGAAGGTCAAGGTCAAAGTGCCAGCATATTTGGCGCCTGATCTGTATTCTGGTCCACTGGTGATTACTTCAGGATATTTCCTCATATGGTATAAAGGGCAAGGCAACTAACTGTACAGGCTGTCATTTAGAGGGACACTGACCTCATTCATGACACTCTGCTCTAATCACTCCCCAAAGGCTTGACTCCAGGGCCATCACCTTAAGGGGTAGCTTTTCAGGTGTGGATGTGGGAGGTGGGGGGCACAAACTTTTATCCTACAGTCAGGAAGGAAGGATGGGAACCAGAGAAGGGTGATTCCACAGTAGTCAAGAGAGCTCATTGTCCCAAATAGAGTTATGAGTCCAGTGCTACTGAGGGGTTGATAGCCTCAAAAATGACTGGTTGATGCCATAACATGAATGTCACCAGTAATGTTAAAGACATTTTTCTGGGGTGTGTTAAATGGCAAGAGGTTAAGAAATGAAGACTCCAATGTCTATCACTCCTTAAACAGCCACTCTTGACAGGAAGTCAACATTCTTAACTTTGAAATATTTGAATAAAGAATGACAGACAAAATGGCGATGTGGCATTTTCAAGTTGAGTAGAAACTAATAAAAACATAAGACAGGAAAGAATAATGCCCAGAAGAAAGTTAAAAACACAGAAGGTCATAACTACACGTTTAGCCAGGACAAAGAAAGTTCAGAGGCAGAGATAGGTGCCAGGGATAGGTGGCAGGTGTGACACAAAGCACACAGAATAAGACCCTGCCCACGGCATGTCTCAGAAAAAGGGAGGTGTGCTAGGGGCATGAGTGATCGTCTTTCAGGATTAAACATAGAAATGTGAAAGGAATCTAGTCTTCCTGCTAGTGCTCTGAAAGAGGCTATGTCTACATGCTTGCAATTTGTGAGGATGTGGCCCTTCAGGGTTATAAGGTAACCTTTCCATTCTCGAGTGAAGTGCTTGAGAAATTGACTTTGGCATCTAGATTTTAGATTAAAACCTTACTACGCTTAAGTATTGGAACCTAGAGAAGAATTTAAGATTTTTGTAAGTATTTGTAAGCCCAACAGATTATATTTAAAGCAGAAACTTAAATACTTGAAGAGATTTAAATTAAAGTATTTAAAAGATAATCCAAATATATTAAGTGTGTACAAATGCAGTTTACAGTGTTTACCGCAATTAAATTAAGGACATTTGTAAATGAACTGCAACATTTCTCAAAGGTCCCTTTAAAAGTGACTGTTAAAATTTGCTACACTTATAAATAAATAATAAGACTTGTAAGCTGAATTTCAAAGCATATGGAAGAACTTAGGTCTGAATAAATTTGTAACTTTAATAAATTGAAGATTAATTTTAAAAGACAGAGAAACCTTTGATCAATTCTTTTGGTGTCTACAAAATGCCCTTGAGGGCATCAAATTAATAGTTTTCATTACTTAAAAAACATATGCTTATGTTGAAAAAAACCCAGGGAAGAAGTACAGTCAGCCCTTTGACCCACTTCTTAGAGAGAGTGTTGCTATAAGCTTCTTGTGTATCTTCCCAGAGTTCTTTGTGTGTGCACACGTAACCCTTGCTCTACTTTTACAGAAGCTTGTTCTATGTCTAATATTCTACAGATTTTCTGCTTAATAAAATACTTACCAACATGGTCATGTCTCTTACAAAAATAGCTATTAAAATGCCTATCTCTATCCTTCACATACCAGTATGGCTCACAGCCTCATCCCTTCCATTAGTCATGGTCAGTCTCTCAAGTGGCTGACACAGTTACTTTCCCACTTCCCATAAGCTCTCTCAGCACACACACACACACACACACACACACACACAAAACACATACACACACACACACACACACAGGTGACACATGCATTCATTAATGTTCTAGTTTCCTTTGTGTTGCTGTGATTAAAATACCTTGACAAAAAGCAACTTGGGGAAGAGAGGGTTTCTTTTAGCTCACAATTCTGGGTTACATCATAGTAGGCCAGTCAAGATGCTACAGCAGGAACTTAGAAAGAGCTGATTGCACCACATCCTCATTCAAGTGCTGAGAGAAAGAGTGCATGTGGTTCTAGTGCTCAGCTCACTTTCTCAATTCTCATACTGTTCAGGACCCAGACTTAGGGAATGATGCTACCCACTGTAGGCAGGTCTTCTCATCCCAACTACTGTAATGAAAACAATTCCCAGAGGCATGCTCATAGGCCAACCTGATTTAGATGATATTTTATTGAAACTCTCTACTTAGGTGATTCCGCATTGTGTCAAGTTGCAATGAAAATTAACCATTACCCATGCTCACTAGGCTTTGCAGTTTTCATCTTTCTTGATTTCTTGCTTTAGATGATGTCCTAGTCACTGTTCTATTGCTGTGAAGAGACACCACAGCCAAGACAACCCTTGTGAATGGAAAGCATTTAGCTGGGGGTTCTTTACAGTTTCAGGGGTTTAGTCCATTATCATCATGGCAAGGAGCATGGCAGCAAGCTGGAGTAGTAGCTAAGAGCTACATCCCGGTCTTCATGCTGAGAGACAGACAGACAGAGAGACAGACAGAGTATGTATGAGAGAGGGGGGAGGATGACAGAGAGACACAGAGAGAGAGAGACAGAGAGGCTGGGTCTGACTTGGTTTTGAAACCCCAAAGCCCACCCTCTGTGACACACTTCCTCCAATAAGGCCGCACCTACTCTAACAAGTCACACCCCCAATCCTTCTAATCTTTTCAAATGGCGCCACTACATGGTGACTAAGCATTTAAATATATAAGTTTACAGAAGCCATTCTTACTCAGATTACCACAGATAATGACAGCTTTCCCTGTCCACTATCTTTCCCAGGCTTCCTGCATTATCCTGCTACTTTATGAACTCTCAGATTCTTAGAGCCATTTACAAGGATGTCCAAACTGTATCTTTTGCTATCCTCTTGTCATCTTAGGCACTTCTGGAAGTGATCACTTCCACCCCAGGAAGGCTTTCTGAGTTCCGGCAAGATCCAGATCACTGTTTAATAGTATCTCCTCAAAAAATATCTCAAAGGACAGGCTCCAAGGTTATCTGAGCTCAGTATGTCATGAAAAGACAAGTCGCTTTGCTTTAAAGCTATAAAGTATTTTAAGATGTTGACAGAGGAGACTAAACCAAGTATGTGGCCCTGTGGACAGTTCAATTTGCTGGTCCATGAGGCTTACCTTGTTCAAAGATATCTCAAACTCTTCAGATTAAAAGAACACATAACCTGCCACCTGTACCACTAAATCTCTTTTCTTCTTTGCTGTCCCTATGGATAATATCACCATTAGCCAGCTTTGTAACCCTGGAAGCTGGGAGGAACCTGCATTCCTCTGGCACCTTGATCCCATGTACCACTGAATCCCCATGTGTATATCTGCCCCCAAATATCAGTCACTCATAGCCATGCTAGTGATCACATGCCCGGACTATAGTGACCATGATCTCCACTCTGACCTTTCATCAAGAGCCTTTCTCTGATTCCCACCAACCCTACCTTCCTCCCCACTTCCAATAGGATCATTTTAATTCCACAATCCCCAATATGTCCAGAGAGGTTTTATATTTTGAGACAAGTTCTTGTTGTATCCTGAGAAGCTGGAAGTACAGGCATGCACCACCACACTCAGCATTTTCTTTTCAAAACATAAAACTGTGACAATTATCCACTCCGTGTAAACTTCCTTAGTTTACTTCCTCAGTTTAAAACATACTCAGGAATTCATAAAGTCTCTATTACTTCTCCTTCGTTGTGATAAGATATCATGGCCAATACAACTTAGAGAAGGAATACTTTATTTGTGGTTTATGGTTCCAGAGAGATGAGAATCAAATCACACTATCATGCTGAGAAGCATGGCAGTATGCAGGTAGGCATGGTGCTAGAGCACCACAAACAGGAAGCAGAGGGAATCTTTTGAAACCAAAAAGCCTGCCCCCAGTGACACTTTTGCTCCAAATGTCCCAGACTTATGGGAGGCATCTCATTCAAACCACTACACAGTCACTTAGAGTGAGAATTCTAGAATTTTGGTCTCTTTAGAAATCACAGAAATATTATAGGAATATGGTTTTGTTTTAATCCCAGGTGTGGAATATGGGATTGCTTGGGACTGTTCACAGCAGCTGACTATGACTTGCTTCATGCTCTAGTACAGGTGTGGTCTTGTCAGCCCCGGATAGTTTCTTTGAGTGTGTGATGCTTGGAATTCTGGGATTTTTTTTCAGAGGGTATATAGCTCCAATAGGTGGTATGAGTGGTTGTTGATTGTACAGGGGGATTGGTTGCAGTTTGTAAGTAGTTGTACTCAAAGAAGAAATAAAAGAAAAAAGAAATTAGATTCAAGGATCTCTCTCTCTCTCTCTCTCTCTCTCTCTCTCTCTCTCTCTTTTTCGAGCGCGCAAACAACCGCAACAGAAGCTAGTTTTCCATGGGATGCTTCCTCTCTTCTCCCACCCCAAGCCTTTTTCTTTTAACTTTACCATGGGGGCTGGTGAGATGGCTCAGTGGGTAAGAGCACCTGACTGCTCTTCCAAAGGTCCAGAGTTCAAATCCCAGCAACCACATGGTGGCTCACAGCCATCCGTAACAAGATCTGACTCCCTCTTCTGGAGTGTCTGAAGACAGCTACAGTGTACTTACATATAATAAATAAATAAATAAATCTTTAACTTTACCATGGTTGTTTCTGGCAAATAGGAACTTCTCTGATTTTATAATCTTGATTGTCACTGTTTCTTTTTGTAGCTTTTGTGATTGCTCTTTTTAGATGATCCCCCGCCCATCATTCTCTATTGTTTTCTTTCTATGACCTGAAGTCTGTCTTATTCTCCCCGCCACCTGTTATCCCCCCCCACACACACATGTGAATATTAACTCAGTCATGGTTATGTGTGAGGTGCAAGGCTTCAGTTTTATTTTGTTCCAAACAGCTAGTGAGCTCCCCAATGGTGTTCCTGGCTGAGTCTCATTCCCAGTGAAGGTTGTTTCTGTCTCCTCCACTTGGTTCCATTGATTTCCTTGAGCGCAAGTTTTCTGACTTGATTCAAGGGTAAAATGCAGAGTCCTGGGAAATGAGTGTCCTTCAGTCAATCTTTCACAAACAATAATTCCTTTGAAGGAGATTTTCTTTCTCTCCTAATGGGAGAAGCGGATGACAGCTACATTCTGGCAAGAATGTCATTATTCTTGGCTATTGATTGAGAACAGTCTTATCAGCCAAGCAGTTTAAAATCTTTAGTCTTCAAGTGTGAAAACTGAAGAGCCAATTAGAGAGTGCCCATCCCCACAGGGTTTGCTGGTGCTTATACAGGTCTGTGGGCTCAGCTGTCCTCCAGCTCTGCATTTCTCATGCTAAACAGTCCCTCATAAGCAACAGTCAAGTCAGGTGTCTGCTTGACCATTGTGCCTTTTGGCGACCACCCTAGAGCTCACCTCTGCGGCAGTCCTTAGATCACACTATTACACAATGACTCCTAGCCCCTTCAGGCCCCAGACAACCATACGCTGGGATCCCACTGGCTCTGATGGTCTCTCATAGACTCTCTTCTACCTTGGGCTGATCCTCACTCAAGGTCTCTAGAACACAAGGTTGGAAATGTTCGTTCATTTGCCATTCAAAAGCAACCTAGATTGATTGTAGAATATCCACATGGAGTTGCTCTAGCTGGCCTCATCTCCACTCACAGGGCCTTTTCAGGAGAAAACGCTAACAATTCTGTCTTAATCAATGTCTACAGAAGAGAGAGCCAGCTTTCCCACCAAGGGCGGCTCTAACTGGCACTTTTCCAACTCAAGGAATAGCAAGGTTGGGGGAGGGGCAGGGACAAGGCATGAATGAGTAGTGGCTGACCCTGCTCTAGAGCCTGAGCTGATTAGCAGGTACAGTCAACAGCCACTCTGCAAGGCTGCCTGTCTTGCCTGTAATCCAGAGAAGAACCAGGAAGTACAGTGGTTAGTGAGAACGCTTTGTCCTTTGCTCAAAGTCTCCACTTTTCCTACCTGCTTTCCCACAAAGGTCTCTTACCCTGTCCCCACTCCCGACTCTGGATCTGCTCTATCCCCAGAACCCACTCATTTATCAGCTTTTGATGAGCTCCGCCAGGCAGGCCATGTCAGGAAATTTCTTGGTGTTCATTTTAATAAAACTTAATTATTAAGACAGGCTCACGAGTCATAATACATTTAGTGCCTCATTTTTCACTTCTCTGTTGGAGGCCTCCAGGCAGCCAGGTGGGAGAGCAGAGGCTGTGGGGTGGAGGGGGTGTGGGAGCCCTTTCTGGGCCCTGAAGGAGTTAGGCTGGGGAAGCAGCCCTGCCCAGCCCTCTCTTGCCTGACCTCTTCCTCCTATCAAGGACTGGAACACGGGCAGGAGACTTGGCACTGAGCCCCCTTCTTTAGTAGACAGCTTCACAGAGTTTAAGGGAAAGGTGCAGCTCCCTTAGGTTGCAAAGTGGAACTACTTCAATCTAAACCTGACAGGGGCATGGAGAGGTGGAAGAAAGCTCTAGGAAGGAGGCCTGCCTGGCAGGCTGGGAGCCAGCTGCTGACAGGTAAGGATAGAGTATGAGCCCCAGGGCCTGAGGGACTGCTCTTCTGGATAAGGGAGGGGTAAAACTTGGAGTTCCCGGTAATTATAATAAATAATAGCTAATATTTCCTAAATGCTTTGTAATCACAGGCTCAGAGCCAACGGCTTGACGTGCACAGATGGTTCTGGTAAACATCCGGGCTTCCCCGATCACCGAATCAGTTTTCCCTTATAAATGAAAACATGAGGGCACAGGAAATGGGAGAGGAATGTGTTTGAAGTTACAGAGCTGGGCCAACTCCAGCCTCTGCCTTCCTACTGGAAAAACCAGGGGGCGGGGAATCTGGAATCTTCCTACTGTAAGCAGTCTTTCTCTGAAATCAAAGGAATGCAGGACTTCAGCTGAGCATGCCACGCCCCTGCCATGCCCTGCCACACCCCCTCTCCCCATCCCTTCAGCCTGATGTGGGACAGGACACTTACTCCAGACACAGAGCACTTGTTATCACACACAAGGGGTAAATTTCATCATTGCTGCTTTGCCCACAAATCCTCAGCTGGCACTGTGGTCCTGCAGTCTCACCAATGTCATGCCCTCAACCCTGCACCAAGAGGTCCGAAAGGAGCCAGGGTGGTGTTGGGGTAGCTGGCACAGAGCTGAGCAGGCCATATTCAGTTTTAAAATACTTGGAACGCACAGGCCCAAGACAGAAGGGGTAGCTTCTACCCACTGAGCTCTCGTTAAGTGCCAGGTTCCATACCGTCATACTCTTAGCTACTGACTCCACCATGACCTTCATGCATGACCTCCATCTTACCAAGGAGAAAACTCGAGCTCAGAAGACATCCATGACACGCCCAAGGTTATGCGACTAGGATACAGCAGTGTTGGGAAAAGAGCCTGTGTCTGACACCCCCCCAAACCTTTTCACTTCTCCTCTGGCTTCTCCATAACACTCAATCTACGGCCAACCACACACGGGCATGCCGGGTACTGGCCTCAGCTGCTTGACCAGGTCATTAAGAGTGTACGTGCTTGCTCTGTCCCAGCAGGGTCCCTGCTACCTGGAGCCTCTGACTTTCAGCTGGAGTCATAGGGAAACAGTCCCCTGCATCCCGTCCCAGGAGCTTTCTTTCTTATTTTTTTTTTTTTTTTAAGTTAAGGGTTCTCGCTGTTAGTAAGACAAGGACACAGAAGAGATAAAAATAACAAAAGGGGAAAGTCACAGAGTTACAAGAGGTCCCAAAATATCCTCTCCTTTGGTTACTTCTCCCATACACTTGGAGCAAGGGCTCCTTAGAGAGTGCTAATCTGCAGATCTTCCATAGCTCCCCAAATGTCAGCTGTGGCCATCTAACCCATTCCCTCCCCCTCTTCCTAATGGAAGACTCAGATTTATTCAGGAATCAACTCCGCATGGAAAAATAGACCTGATTCCTACCTCAGGACCAAATCTTGAGTGATTCAGTCAGTGACAGGTTGAGGGGTGTCAATTGGTCGATGCCTTGAGGGCCAGGGGAACAAGGGCAGAAAATTAGAATGTTACCAATGTAAGCTTGCTTCTGATGTAAACATTCAGACGGACAGACTGCTCTCATCTTGGTAATTACACCAGTGGGTGGCGAAGTGTTGGTACTATGTTCCCCCCCCCGTTTTTTTTTTTTTTTTTTTTTGGTTTTTCGAGACAGGGTTTCTCTGTATAGCNCTGGCTGTCCTGGAACTCACTNTGTAGACCAGGCTGGCCTCGAACTCAGAAATCCGCCTGCCTCTGCCTCCCAAGTGCTGGGATTAAAGGCATGCGCCACCACGCCCGGCTCCATGTTCCCCTTTTGATTCCAACATCCAGACTTAGGATCCTGGAGTACATCTTACATAAGACACAGACTTGTCCTCCAATCTGAGCCCCAGCCCCTCAGTTAAGACTCACTTAGACGCAAACACATTGTTGACTATCGCAGTGTAAATAGGAAACAACCCTGTGGCCCTTTAGAAACAGGCATGTTCTAACTCGGTTTGTTGGCTTGGCTTGGCTTGGGGGTTTGTTTTCACCTTGGGTTACTGTGGGTTAATGTTCCGGTCTTGGCTGGTAAAGTGGCTTGATGATGCGGTTTCTAGTCTGGAATTCTGACTGCTAACGTAAAGTCTGGTAAGTGAGGTAAACTATTTCTGTTGACTTTGACTCTGGGGGTCAGGGTTTGGCTTTTTCTCAAGGAAAAGCATCTCTGCTTCACGGGTTAGCACAGAGCGCCCCACCAGGAGGCAAAAGCACTCAAGGGTCTCAGAAAAACGAAAATATTCTCTCCCAACAATGATGACCAATATAAATATACCTCACAGAGAGACTTTTAAAACGTGAACTCTTTAATTAGATGTGACCTCTCTAGAACACCCTAAATTCTAAGGTAACCCTCAGACACCGAGCCGTAATGATTCGTGGATGGAAATGACAGATGGCGCAAACATGCTGCTCTGGTGGAAGGGGTGGCATCTGTATGAGGACATGGTGTGTACAAAAGCCATGTTTAGTCCCCGTTCTATTTCCTACAAACTGAACACTGCTTAATAAAATAATTCAGTAGTGCTGTATCACATGACCCAGAGATGAAGTCATTCAGGAACTGTTAAGTTCTAAGGAACTGTAAATTCACTCTACGGTTTATATCTCTCAAAAAGTAAGCATTTCTTCCCAAAAGTCAGAGTGATGACTGCCTTCCCAGGATGTTTGTTCCATGGTTTGGCTCTCAGTCATCTCCTTGATAGGCTAGGTTAGAATCAGTCTTTCTCAGTTATTGGTCACTTATTCATTAACCAATTTTGAGTGCTGCCACCTACAGGCCACTCAGAGATACAGCCATGGACATCTTCAACTTCACAACTTCGTAAAATAATACTTGGAACAGCAAACACACACAAAAAGTCAAGAGCTCCTCAGCTGGAGGGTTGTGGAGGTGACATGATTGGGGACCTCCTGTGGGGACAGCTACAGAACTAGAGAAGCTGAGGTCTTCAAGCATCCTGGAAGGTTGAGTCTTCAGTGCAGACAGTAAATCAGGAGAGCTGTTCAGAACTGGAGAGACAGGCAGCAGAGGCCAGATGACAGACATCCTGGCGGGCCAGGCAACAATGGGGCCTTTGTCCAAGTATGTCTTTGGAAGCTGTGATCTTTAGATATTTTTTGTAAGTTCTTTGCTACTCGTTGTGCAACTGTAGGAAACTTTGGTGGCTTTTAGGTCAGAGAGACATCACAGCAAGGTGCAGGGATGTGATGTCCTTTAATTTGGCTCCTTTTGATGGACTAGAAGACCCAGTAACACTCAGATTTTTTTGGTCCAGATCCCATAAAAGTAACCAGTTAAGACCCCTCACGTACATGTAGCCTCACTTGGCCAATCACACCAGGAAGTCTCAGGTGGCCCTGGACACTGAACACAGCCTGAGCCTCTCTGTGTCCTTCAAAGCTGTGGGATTCTCGGGTCCCCTCTTGTAGTCAGATTCCTGGGGAACATATCTCCCATTACAAGGCACATTACCAGTGTGTCTGAGTGTCTAGGTGAGAGTGCCAGCATCTTGGATTTCTTTTAACTAGGGCACAGTTAGGAGCTCTGAAGTCCAGAGGAAAGGTTTCCTGCTGGGTGTGAGCTTTCAAGATGGCAGGGCAGCGGGGGCTCAGAAGGAGAACCGCAATGGTGTGGGTATTATCTAAGTGCTCCCTGCAAAAGAAACACAGCGTGGAGGTGTGAGTCTGAGTTTTATGCATGACTCTCTGTGCAGTTCACGACAAGGGAAGGGAGAAGGACGGTTGACAATATTTTAGGGCATTTGCTCCCAATTAATTCACCCCTAATTTCTTTGGACTTTGAAAAGTGAGAGTGCAAGTCACCTGTGAGGGAGACGCAAGGCGCAGAAGCTGGTCTTGTGGGGGCAAGCAAGCTCTGAGAGAGCCCTTTGCGTGGATCTGCTCCCTGGGGACAGAAGCTACTAGCAGGAGGATGCAGCTTGCTTCCTGTATACTGTTTTTTAGGCTGAAAAGAAACCCCACAGATGTCAAGATTTGAACGGTAAATGTTTCCTTAAAGCAGCAGTTCTCAACCTGTGGGTCTTGACCCCTCTTGGGGGTGTGTGTCAAAATCCCTTTTCATGGGGGTCGCCTATGATCATCAGAAAGAGCAGGTATTTACATTATATGATTCATAACAGCAGGAAAATTACAATTATGAAGTAACAACAAAAATAATTTTATGGTGGAGGGTCACTACAGCATGAGGCACTGTATTAAAAGGTCACAGTGTTGGGAAGGTTGAGAGCCACTGCCCTAAAGGATCATGGGTTAGGAGTCTGATCTCCAGCTGGTGGTATTATTCTGGAAGGTTCTGAAATTTTTGGTAGGTTAGGTCTCAGTGACGGAAACAGCTCATGAGGGGAGGTTCTTGGGGGTATCTTGCCCTTGTGCCCCCTTTACTGCTCTGTCATGAAGTGAACAGCTCTCCTTGGCTGCTGATTCTCACCATTACCACGTTGCCCACAACCCTGAGGGGCCGAGTAGCCATGAACTGAATACTCTAAAACCCTGAACCAAAATACACCTTCCTTCTTTAAGTTGTTTGTGTGAGGAATCCCCTTGCGGAGATACAAAATTAGCTGATACAAAGGATGTCAGGGTTTGGGTGGGGAGTGGGTTTTGGGTCTGGGTAGACTCATAGAAAGCACTGGATTCAGCCGGGTGGAAGATGAAGCTGTTCAGCTCACGTCCTTCTCATCATTTGGAAAGGACCCTATAAATCCCTGGATCAATTCCTTTGAGATATGAATACTTTTTTTCATTTACATCTCCAGGTTAATATGAACACAAAGTAATCCAACATACAGAAAGGCTAAAATTAGCATCCTTCCCATCTGCTCTTAGTATGGACCCATGAACAATATCTCATCTTTTCTCTGCTCAGCAGCCCACTCTGGAGTTTGGGTTGAAATACATTGGTGTATCCTTTAAACTTCCAGAGTATTTATTGCAAGGGAAACTCTATTGGGGCTTTAATGTTCAACTTCCCAACCTCATGAAGCTATTAAACAACATTCCTCTTGACATTCAAACACTATGTGCATAATTGATAAGTCAAAACATTAAAAATTGAACTCACTAAAATCTCACAAACTTACAAGCATTGCTTGCAAGATTATTTAACCACACTCTCCAACACTTTTAATTAAAATAATAAATTTAGTGTGTCAGCCTCTCTTAAATGCTTCCAACACTTAAAAACCATTCAAGTGCACACAAAACATCGCACTGATTAAAAAATACATGCTTCTACTTAACACTGAGACCGCTCAGGCAAGTACAAAGATCCTGGGTATAGATTAGGGGTGGGTTAGTTACAAGTTGCTATTTTACATTTCATGGGATTGCTTCCCAGAAATAGGCTATCAAGTCACCTAGTCCTGTAAGTACAGATTCCTCCTTGCGAAGGACAAGTGATGTCATCGGCAGACTGGGGGGTTGCTTCCTCTGATTTGGGATCCTGTAAAGTCTACCAGCATTACTGTATTTAAGCTGCAGCGTGGTCTGACTAAGAGTGCAGATGTCTCTTTCACATGGGTCTTCTTTTTCGTGATCAGAGGTTTTCTCTGAACCCATTTCATCTCCTAGGAAACCAGCAGTTTGCTGTACTCACGAGGACATTTGACTACCTCTCCTGCTGTGTTATTGGTTCCTTTTTGTGTCATTGGGCAGAACTACTCTTTTCTATCTCTTCCCAGACTATTAGATATATTCAAGATGCGCTCTTTCCTGCAAGGCAGAGCATAGAACCTTCCCAGGCATAACAAGCTAACACATGTTTAATAGAAGGACTAGTATCATCCGCGTACACGGATATGATACCACAGTGGTAGAAAATGAAACCTTACCACGTTCATCATTTATCCAACTGCTCTCTTGAGAGCTGCTTGGGAATTTATGGTCCCTCACATGTGTTTTAATTAAGTTATCAGTTGTATTTGATACTCTAGGTATCATATTGGTCATGAAAGCCCTCCTTAGTTCAGTTTCTTTCTCTTTTCCATAGTTTCTCTGTGTACTCCTGAGATCACTTTTGCTTTCTGGTTATAGGAGTGTCTCCAGGTCTTATCTGATCTGACCCTATGTAACTTTTCCCTGTTTCTTTTGGTAGAGAAAAGTGTTAGATACAAAATCTGGGCAGTAGAGACATTACGCGTGGGAGTTGGTGGTGGACAGCGATACTGCTGTCACTGACACTGCATTCAGTCAGTAACAGAGAAGAGAAATGGTTAACTTGAAGAGTTCATATCAGTAGCTATACTTTAACATCAGCGTTCCTCAACTACACTTCTCTACTTTAAATATTTCCAATCTGAGTTACCAACGGTCTGCTCAGATAGCATCTTAAACCCTCATTCAAATCTACTCATCATATCTCGCTTTTCTTGTAGTTCATATTCATGAAATAAATATGCTTAAAAATGCTTAATACTTCTCATTAATCCTCTGGCCTTTGGAGTGTGTAAGAGTGAGGGCAGGTCTGTCTTGGCAAAGGCAACCTTCATCTAACATTATTTAATAACCCCCTCAACCCTCTAAGATGGTAGATAATTATTTTTATGATGACGGAGACTTAATCCATAGTGGATGCTTTCCTGAATGAGCTAGGTAGGCATATCGGGATTGAAATAGCTACTCTTGTGTCTGAGCTCTTACAGATAAGTTTATTCTTTGCTTCTGTATGCAGTGAATTTCTTGAATCCGTGTCTCTTATTAACTGATAATTCATTTTGCTTCCCTCTGATATGATTACCAGAATGCTGCTGTAGTGGTACGATGTTATCCAATCTCTCTCTTATGCTAAATGTGCTGTGTTAGCACTCCCTTATAGCATGGTGTGTCAGGAGAGTTGAGAACCTAGGAGATAGAACCCCGCCCCCCCAAAAAAGAGCTGTTTGGAAAACAACAGCAACAACAACTTGAACTGACCTGGAAACTCTCCCGGATTGCTGGCTTTCATAGTAAATGGGAGGTGTTATGCAGGCTGCTGGGAGAGAAAGGGCATCAATGGTGTTATCCTGTGACAGATCCTTCATGCTCTGATACCTGCCTCCCAGGCAAGATGTGCCCACTGGTGTGGCACTGCCAACATCATTCAGAGAGTGGGGGTAACCGACATCTCTCTTGGTTAGTTTTAAGTCAATTTCCCATTACCTCATAGCAGTTTAGTGGCAAAGCCCAGAACTAAGTATATCTGCTGCAGGTGTTTTAAAGAACCATTACCCCAAAGTCACAGCCTTCACATGTTCCTATGTAATTTTTCTTTGGTGGAACTCGGGCATTGACTTTTAAAAGAAAATTAGTCCTTGGAGATTCTGTGTGATATGTTTTGATCATCTTCAACCCCCTCCCCTAACTCTTCTCAGACCCACCCCCTTCTCTACCCACCCAACTCTGAGTCTTTTTAAAAGTCCTTCAAAACCGGTGTGTGCTGCTCAGATATTCTTAGACCTGTGTTCTTCCCCTGGACAGTAGCTTACCTGGTGCTACATTCTTAGAGAAAATTGTCTCTCCCTCTCTCAGCAGCTAACAATTCCCCAATAACTCCAGAGATAAGGGTGTTGACTGTGTGCCAAATTCCCTTCTCTGTGATGGGATTTGGTTTGGCTTTGGTTTGCCCGGGTTTTGTACATCTGTTGTAACCACTGTGACTTCCTATGTGCATAGCTTGCTGTGCCCAGATGTATCCTTGTAGCCATCCACTGCCTCTGGCTCTTACACTCTTTCCTCTTCTTCTTCTGCAGTGATTCTTGGGTCTTGGGAGTTCGCGCATGGCATATGCTTTGATAGTTGATGTCTCCAGCATCCATATCCATATTTCATCTGGTACACTGTGGTATTCATGCAAAGTGCAAGGTCAGGTTCAAGGTCGGGTGATTTTTATATGTTGTAATAACACCTGAAGTCTTCTAAAAAAAAGATTTTATTTTTATTTTTTAAATCATGTGTCTATGTGTATGAGTATGGGTTTGTGCACATGAGTGCAGATGACAATGGAGGCCAGAAGAGGGCACCAGATCCCCCGTTGCTGGAGTTGCAGAGAGTTGTGCTGGTGAGAGTTGAAACATGGTGCTGAGAAGGGAATGGTGGTCCTCATGGAGAGCAGCACCTGCTGAGCCAGCTCTGGTGATGTTTGTGGCCATGGGCTTGAAGCACTCAGCACTTGGTGCTTCACCCTGCAGGGCTCTTCCTGAAGGTCTAAGAAAAACACAAACAAACAAATTTCAGGGGGGTTCAATGTGCTCAGGTAAACATAACCTAGATTCTAAATTTTGGGGCTGGAAAGATGGCTCAGCGGTTAAGAGCACTGACTACTCTTCCAAACGTCCTGAGTACTATTGCCCACAATCACATGGTGGCTCACAACCATCTGTAATGGGATCTGATGCCCTCTTCTGGTGTGTCTGAAGATATGACACAGATATACACAGCTACAGTGTACTCATATAAATAAAATAAATCTTCAAAAAATATATAAATTTTAAGCATGAATTAGGAAAAATAGCTCTTCTTCCCTTTCAGTGACGAGCCTTACTTCCAAGGACAAATGAGAGTGGTTTGGCTACCGAGTGTTCATAGGAAGGATGCTGAGTTGGGAGTTTATGGATGTACCCTGTCATTTTCACAAGGACCCACACTGCAGTGACCCTGCAGTACTTGGAGGAGTCCAGGCTGCAGCGGGAGCAGTCTTCAGTGGTCTAAGTCTAGGCATCTTTGGACTGAAGATTAAAAGACAAAATGCAGCCCCATACCTACAGGAGGCAATGTGTGTGTGGTTTGTGTGTTTATGTGTGTGTAGTATGTATATGTGTGTGTGTATGTTGGCTGTGGTTTGTGACTGTATGTGTGTGTGTGGTATGTGTATGCATGTGTAGTGTGCATTTATATGTGTGTATGTATGTGTGGTTTGTGTGTATGTGGTGTATATTTATCTGTTTTTAGTGTTTGTGTATATATGTAGTTTGTGTGCATGTGGTTGTGTGTATGTGTGTGTATATGTGTGTGCACATGTGTGTGGTCTGTATGTGCATGTGTGTATGTGTAGTGTATGTGTGTATATGTGTGGTGTGGGTGTAGGTGTGTGTAGGACAGAGGACAACCTAAGATATCACTCATCATTTACTATTTTTCCTTTTAATTTTTTTAGACTAGTCTTTCACTGGTCTAGAACTCACCAAAGTAAACTAGGCCAGCTGACTAGAAATCCCCAGGGATCCGCCTGCCTCTGCCTTCCAGTGCTAGGATCATAAGAACATTCCGCCCTACTCTGGTTTTCTTATTAAATGTACAGACCCAATCTTCATGCTTGCAAAGCAATCACTTCATGGATTGAGCTACTTCCCTACGCCCTTACTTCTCTCTCTCTCTCTCTCTCTCTCTCTCTCTCTCTCTCTCTCTCTCTCTCTCTCTCTCTCGTTTATTTTATTAAATCAACATGTCAAAGAATAGTACAAATCTTTATAACTTTATAACAAATTTATAACTTGAAATTTATAACGAATGGCTGTCAGTGAAGTATGTGGGCCTCCTCCAGATTCCTTAACGTCACCTCTCTGTGCCCCTGAGATCAGTTACCGAGCGTGTCCTAGCTTCACTTGTCTTCTATGCTGGTCGCTGATTTTCTCTTTGCTGTGACCAAATATTTAACAAGAAGCAACTGAAGAGAGGAAGGACTTGCTTTGGCTCACAGGTGAAAAGGAGACAGTCCAACATGGAAGGGAAGAGAGATTACTACTGGTCCTCAGTTCTCCCTGCCATTCTCCCCTCTTATTTTTCCTGAGCCCCAAGCTCATGAGATGGGGACACTCATGTTTAGGATGAAACCTCTTTGGTGATGTCCTTATAGGCATGTCTGAAGTCTTTCACCTAGAAGATTCTAAATCCAGTCAACTTGGTAATCAAAAATATCCATCCATTGCAAAATATTATAAAGTCCAAAGTCCTTTGTGGGATAAACACAGTGTCACCAGGTTACAAACAGACATGTTTGATTATATGTTGGGGTGTGTGTGTGTGTGTGTGTGTGTGTGTGTGTGTGTGTGTGTGTGTGATGCACTAGTGTGCTAACCAATGGCAGTTGACATCAGCTTATCTCTCTCAGTCAGGTCTCTGTCTTCCTTTTGGAAATGGGGTATATTCACTCAATCTGATGCTCCATGTTATGAAGAGAATAGCTGGTCAAGGAGCCCCTGAGATTCATCTGTATCTATCTCTCAGCACTGGGGAATAGGTGTGTGTCACTGAGTCTGGCTTTCCTGTGGGTACTGGGACATCTGGTCTCATGCTTTTGTGCAAAGTATGTTATCTACTGGACCATCCCCCAAACCCCCATCCCATAGCGTTCTTGAGAGGTGTGGTAGTTGACTGTGTCAACTTGATTAGCTTGAGAGCTGCCTAGAGCATTAGCCAGGCACATGCATAGATATGTCTGTTAGTTAAGATGTTAGTTAAGGTGTGAGGAGTTGTGAATGGGCAGCCACATCCCAGAGCCTGGGAAAGAAGAAGAAGGAGGAAGCTGCCCAGCATGTCTAAGCTCCATTCTCGCTGAGACTGTGCTGTTGCCATTCCTCAGTTTCTTTAGCTCTTCAGCATGAGTCATGGCAGCTTCCTTCAACACTGGGCAGGATCTCTGTCAACTGTGCTCCTCATTCTGAGGCCACGAACTTCTTGGGCTAAGTAGTTCCTGCATTCTCTTCTCCGGTGCCCATTCTCTATTCATGTAAGCTAAATCAATAAGCCTTGTTTTAACATCCCAAGCACTTGTTTGGTTCTGTCTCTCTACTCCTTACACATATACAGGGTGCCAGGATGAGGAGCATAAAATGGTGAGCTAGACCAATAACCATTTTTAACAAACGGAGCTTTGGGTCTCCTGGCACAAAAGCTGCTAATGATAATGAGAACACGTCACACTGCCTGGGAATAGAGCAACCTTCAGGACGGAAGTGCAATGACAGTGTGGAGTGAGCGCTGAGTGAAGGAAGAACACCATTTTCCAGCTCAGCCATTTGCTTCCGAGTTAAACAGGAAGTTGTTATGGTCTCTGGTCATTCCAGTGGAATTTGCTTCAGAAAGGCAAGAGAGAAAGGCACACATTTCAAGGCAAACTGACATATTGGCAGCATCTTGCCATCACTCCACTGTGCCTCTGGCCATTTGTAGCAGCAACAATCCCAGCGTGGTTGACAAGCTTACCCAGTGTGCTGTGCCTATGCTCTCCCACCCCTCTTGGCTGGTCCCTGCTGTCTTGTGCTCTCCTATGCTCTCCCACCCCTCTTGGCCGGTCCCTGCTGTCTTGTGCTCTTTTGAAGGTGAACTCATGAGAAACATTCTGCCTCAGATCTCCCGGGGTTGCAGCAGCCAAGATGAGTCACTTCACAAATATAGTGTATTTTCTGCAGTGAGTGGTAGTGGGTGGAGGCCTTTGTAGAATCCACTCTGCTTTAATAGATCATTTAGAACATGTCACACATCAGAGTCAAAAGGCACTAACTAGGCATTGGCTCCCACTTGAGTCTGCCTCACATATTGGCGGCGGCTAGCAGGGGCTGCTCACTGCTCGGCCTGCTCTGCTCCGTGGTACCTGCATGCCTGTCCAGCCAGTCTGCTTCCTGCCTCTAGTTTCCCTCTCTTCCTCTCCTTTCTCCAAATTCCTTCTCTCTACCTTCCCTCCTCCGTCTTCTTTCTTCTTTCCCTCCTTTTATCTTCTTCTGAATCTCCTTCCACCAGAATTCTTCTTCCCATGATCCTCTGTCTTTCTGCTCTCCTGCCCCTCTCTCCTGTCTGTCTCTTTGGTAGCCATCACTCTGGCTTGGGCTCTCTCTACTTTCTCATCCACATCTCCCATTGTCATTTCCCTCCTCCTTCGAAGTCACACCAGTGTGGGGGATGGGTATCCCAGAGCTGGCTCTTCACACCCCTATATCACTATATGTACATAGCCTGCTGGCCCAGTAGCCAGGGTCTTGAAGAATCCTGCCACCATCCCTTCCTTTACCATGGCGGCCTTTCCCCTCTTTCAGCCTTCTTCTGCATTCCAAACTGAAGCCTACAGAATCCAGCTTGGGGCCCAGGGTATGGCCAATCCTGGCAGTTGATGTTTAGGAGTTGATTAGGAGTTGAGGCCTGCCAGTTAGTAAACACACACACACACACACACACACACACACACACACACACTTACACTCACAGACACACACAGAGCACCCACCTTCAGGGTGGTATAGGTTTGTGAGGACTATTCTGGAAACCACCTCCAGGAATCCACGAAAGAGCTAGGGCAAGTCTGCCTCTCCGTGGGACCCGCCCTCCGCCTCTCAGGGGCTGAGCTTCTGTTCCCTTCTCATGGGCCTGGGAGGGGGCAGCTAAGAACTCAGCTCTCGGAGATGGAGACCAGCTTGGGCACTGCTTCTGTTGCCTGCTATGTGTAGGAAGAGAAAGTACTGAACCCAAAGAAAGAGTAACTCAGCTCGATCCAAGAACCCACACTCTGGGCCTCAGACCCAGCCTCCGCTCTCAGGCCACAGCCTCTGCTCTCAGGCCACAGCCTCTGCTCTCAGACCCAGCCTCTGCTCTCAGGCCACAGCCTCCGCTCTCAGACCCAGCCTCCGCTCTCAGACCACAGCTTCTGCTCTCAGACCACAGGCATAGATTGCTTAATGCTAGGGTGGCCACTGAAGATTGGGTCACTAGGCAGGCCCATCACTGAGTAAGCATAATAGCATGCACTTACACAAACCTGGATGGGACAGTCCAATCGTCTGACATGGCCTCTCGATGCCATCAAAGGAAGTGATAAAGGAAATAGATTAGGCCACTGCCACCATAATTCGGAACACTGATTTCCATAAACTATTTTATAAGTAGAGGGAGGACCTGGTAAAACTGTGATTCAAGTGATGTACAGTAAATATGCAAGGCAGACACGGCCATTTATTATGGTTATGACACGCACGTGTGTGATAGGCTTCACTCTGACGCCGACTCCAGCTCTCTATTGGTCTTACTTTATGCATTAGTGGAGATCATCCCCATGCAGCTCATGACTATGGAAACAAGTAGGAAAAGATTCTTACACCCTTCTTCCAGATCCAGCATTACTGTCAAGACTGGAGACCTTCCCTGAAAGAAAGGGGCAGAATGTGTGGTTGGGATGCAGAAGACCCCGAGCTGGGCACCTTCCCGCTACCGTCTTATTTCATTTTTCCAAAAATATATGGGCATCGAGTTAGATGCTCTGCTCTGAAGCAGGTGAGGGTGCTGAAGTTAAGAGAAGCTATGGGATTAACCAGGACCGCACAGCACAAAGTACGAGGGGCCTGTCCAGCTTACTTTAATCCTCCTGGGGTTTTGTATAGTAGCAACAGGTGGCCTGTGGCCCTGACACACTAGAGGCAGAGCCAATATCCTTTCTGAACTATAAATACACTCATCCAACCCTTAGCCCCCAGACCTGCATGCACTCACTGGCTGGCTAAACTTCCAATGTTGTTCCGTGTGAGTTTCTATGGCTCCCCCTTCTGCCAACTGAGTGTGCTTCCAGGACAACACGTCTTGTAAGAAGGTTGAAGGGCAGGTTTCCACCTTTTACTCCTGCTCAAAGCTGAGCAGTGCACAGACTTACTCTCTTCGTGGCAAGGGTGAGCTTTGAGTAGAGTAACTGAGAGCTAGAGGTGTTGGTGGCTGATCTGCTGGCAAGCTCCTGCTGCCAAGGCGTCTGAACTGCCCTGGCAGTTTGCGGATTTGATTGCTATGCATTTTCAGATGTGAGCAGCCCCCTCCCCACCACACACAAACCCTCCCATCATTTCTAGACACAATTTCTGTTGCTTGCAATTTAAAAAAATAAATAAATAAGCTCAACTCAGCTACTACAGTGCTGCAGCTGCATCAAATTGTCTTACTGAGGCCTGAGCGATCCACACTGGGTCACCCAGGGCCCTTGGATTAGACGGTTTACTAATGTATCTAAACCCACCTGATGGGCATTGGAAAATGGTGATATGAACTGTACTTTAGAAGTAAAGTAAGCAGTCACTGTGACCGTCATGCATCTCTGGCTGAAGAGGAAGCTGTTCTAGAACTCAGGAAAGCCTTCCAGGAGGTGGTGTACCAGAATGTGCAGAATCCAGGGCCACAAAGGCATGCGGTACAGGGCATGGAGAAGTGTGCTGAGTGTAGCTGCGGGTGGGGGTGGGGGAGTAAGAAAGCGTCCGTGTGGGCAGGGAAAGCCTTTAAAAACACGCATCATCAGCCCTGCAGCCCGCCGAGGACTTCCCATGCTTCTCCGTATGTGGACAGTGTATGGAGGAGCCGAGGCAGCGTGGCTGCGGCAAGGTCCACACTCTCAGTGGCTTAGCAGGAGAATCTCACTAGCAGTGGAGAGGAGGCCTGTATCTGCTCCCCTGAGCCTGGAGGACACTAGTAGGGCAGATGGAAGACTGATCGCAAAGCTCCACCAGAGTGATCTAGCAGCCTGGGAGTTCAGACACATAAGAAGGGGGTGAGGCAGCTCCATCCATCACCTTAGCAGTGCCCTCCACAGATGAGAATGTCTGCCAGAAACGGCAGGGATGCCCTGCGAGACAGAGGAGGGCAGGACTGTGTGTCTATGAGCAGAAAAGGAATGAGGCTGTCCGGTGGCTGCCGGGATCTAGACATGGTAGGGCTGACCATCCTGGGCTAATGGCTGCTGTAAGGACAAAGGCCCCAAGGTACTAGATCCTCTTTGCTCTCCATCTTGTCCTGCCCAGCTTTTCAATCCTATATAATAATATTCTACCCAAGGGTAGTTCTAAGCAGACCACTACACAAAACAATCCATTATGTGGGGCAGGGATTTTAGATGCAGAGTTGTGCTTGCTTCCGAAGTATGCCTCTCTTGTGAATCATTTGGGAGGTAGACAGGCTCAAACGAGGAGGAAGGTACCTTCAGGGATGCTCGGGAGCTGGATCCCAGAGCTAGACCTAGTCTCCAGCCTCAGGGGGTCAGCTTATTTGCTGGAACTTATCAGAACCATGGGAGGTTCGGGGTCTCCATTCCTCCTGCACCACAGCCATGTATGCTGTGTATTCATGACTACATGTATACCTGAGATGTATGCACCATTCTAGGAACATGAGCCAAGCAGTCACACGGTGGAAGAGCTTCGGGCTTTGAGAGCCTTTGGCCCATTGCTGAGGAGCTCACCTGACCCCTCCCCTCTCTGGTAGAGAGAGCAAAGGAAAACAAGTTTTCCTCAACCACCTTTGGGCCAATGCCAACATGTTCAGAGTGGAAATTTGTTTTTGTTTTTGTTTTTTTGTTTTTTTTTTTACACTTGGCATTTCCCAAGCATTTGCTGATCAATTCCTTACTGTGACTGTTTGAGGCAGGTGACAGGCCAGGACATTTGGCAGTAGTTAGAAACCTCTGAATTGATATCACTGGGAAGCCATGAGTAGTACACCAAGACTATGGTTGAGTTGGTGAGCTTCTCTGTTTAAGATCTCCAGCTGCGACATGAAGACTTCTAAACAAAGTCCCACTCATGCAGAAGGTACTCATCCAAAGGCCTTGTAGGGCGTCCAAAGTCAGGCCACGGCCTTGACCCCGGGGTGCTCTCAGTCCCTTCTTTTATGATCATTCTCCTTTTGTGAAGGGCAAGGGGAGACTCTAACCAGGTGGCACAGGGATCCTTTTGTGCCCACAAAGACATACATACATTTTAACCGACGTCGGTTACACAAATCCACAGGGAACCAGCAACATCGGTGAGAGCTGAGCCAGGCGTGTGGGTGGTGCTAGTGGCAGGTACTGATGTGAGTATTGAACCATCGTATGCAAGATGCCACCAGTCACCAGCACTGCCTTTGGGTCAGTGATTCTTTCTGATTAGAAATGCTATTTAGAAAACTCCTCGGGGCTTCCCATTGTCCCCAAGAATGAGATCCTAACCCTGCCCTGAGGACCTCAGACTCTGAGCCTTCTGGCCTCTCTGCCTCCTCTGGACATTGTGGCCCTGGCACCATGTTCTGAGTACTTTCTGCACCAAGCTCACTTCTTCACACTGGCTGGATCTCTGTTACCCCAATTCACCGCCAAGTTCTTGCACCCCAAATACTTCACTTGAAAGAAAGTCTCATCCTCTTCAGAATTCAGGCTCCTGGGCTCCAGGGAGCAGAAAAAAATGTCAGGGCTGGTCATGGGTGTGTTCTGATGCCTGCAACACAAACAGGCACAAGCAGGTGTGTAGGTGTGTGTCTTGTGGATAGCAATCAATAGTGAATGAGTGAATGTGTGAGGGAATGAATGAATGAGTGAGTGAGTACACTACACAGTGGAAGATGGCATTCCCACAGAGGTCAAGAGAAAGTTGCCTGGTACAAATCTTCAGCCAGGATGTATGCTGCTGGTTACATGTGGAAGCCTCCCTCATCAGTCATGCCCCTTGGGGTCTGTCATCATTGTCACCTTGAAGTACCCTCTTTCTCGCTTACCCTAGGAAAACACTCCCCTAGCAAACCATTTTTTGCTAACCACCACCCTGGGCAGTCTGGCTCACAATTAGGCTATTTATGCTCTAGCTAAGTTCTATGTTAGTGCCAACTTTCTCACTAATAACAAGGTCAACCAGGGAAAGGAGGAACATTTGGGGACAGAGGCCTTTTCTGTTTCTTTCATGCCGTTGTGCCTCAGGGAAAGTGAGGGGTACATTTAGTCTGGCTCTAGAGGGCAAGTCATGGAAGTGAAAATGTCTCTGCTCTAAATCATCCGAGATCTTCAAGTACAGTCCCAGGTCTATTTCTCCTTCCAGAGCATCTGTAAAATGTGACAGACCCAGTCCCTTTTAGCACTGGGTGCGGTAGCTCCACGATAGACCTTGTTTTCCAAAGAGGAAAAATAATCTCCTCTCTCTCTCTCTCTCTCTCTCTCTCTCTCTCTCTCTCTCTCTCTCAGGCCATCGCGAGGTTTGCTCTGAGAAGGCCATTTTATCATATCAGCAAACAGATTAACCAGTACTGAACACAATATCGGGAGTGGGACCATTGCTCTGGTAAACCTGGCTGTGTAGTTCTTGGGAAATACTTTGTGGCTGAAATGCGGAAATGTTTGGTACTTTAGGTCAGCATGTTGGAAGCACAGATTACTGAGCCATTCTCTCGGAGTTTGGCATCCGGAAACGCTGAAAGAAAAGTGGAAAATAGAGGCGTGGCTCATGAGATTTGAGATGGGAGCAAGGGCTGCTTTAGGGAGAGTGGTAAGGACCATTCGTGTGATGTTTTAGGAAATGCATATATTGGCTTCATTCTGTCTGTGTTCTGAGAGCTTGCATGAGGTTGAAGCTAAATATAATGGACTAGTTAATTTGTTTGATGAAGGAAACTTCGAGGCAGAGAAATATTCAGGCTGGGATATGGCTTCTGTTTACTGCACTTATTCAAGTCGGTAGTGAAAGGAGCATAAAGTTTGGCACATTAAAAATGTGCAGTTTGTTGAGGATAAGAGTTTGAACATGTTTAAAATTACAGCCATGAGAGCTGCAAAGGAGGCTGTAATGGTTAAAGAGCAGTACCCTGCCCTGACTTGGGATAGTAGGGGAGTAGGGGTGTGTATGGGGTCGGGGTATAAGATCCCACCCGTGAAGGGCTCTAACTTTTAAAAATGCAAATGTATTTGAAAGGAGAGAGTTTGAACAGAGCCTTCGCTGACGGGGTCTTCCGCTCTGTGTAAGCAAATGTCTAGGGAAGTATTTTCCTGGGAGCACACAGCTACTAAGCCGTGCATCGCTGGGATCAGGCCCCATGGCATTCCCCTCTGTACCAATTCCTGCTCTTCACACTCCTGGGAACTTGGCAGAACTTGGCAGGATCACCCATATGGTGTTTTTACCAGCTGGGTTTTGGTGTTGGTTTGGTCTAACCATCCCTTGTTATATTCTGTTTTGGAATAAGAATGTTTACTCTGTGCCATTGAATAGTTGAACTATATAATTTGTTTTGATTGTACAGGGGCTCAGCGTTAAGGGGTTACTTGCATCTCAGAAGAGACTCTACATTTATACTTTTAAACAATGTTGAAACTGTTAAATACTATAGGTGATTTTGAAGTTGGACTGAAATTCATTTTGCATTATGAGACGGACATGAACCTGTGGGGACAAAGCATGACGCATTATGACTGTAAAGTGATATGTTTGGGCATCAAGTTGACAAGGGCTAGACTTATGGTGTTTTATATTGATATCAGCTTGACAGGATCTACGCATCAACTAGGAAGTAAAATATGGGCATGCTTGTGAGGGAGTTTCCTGCTTAGGTAAACTGAGGTAGAATGACCCACCTTAAATGTAGGAAGCAACATTCACAGGCATGGTCCTGGACTGAATAAAAATGAACTAAAACTTGACACCATTCACCCTTCTGCTTCCTGACAGCCCGTGCCGTGTGAGCAGCTGCCTCACGCTCTGACTACCATGATGGGCAGGTGCTGAGAGGCCAAGTAAAACCTTCCACCCTTAAGTTGCTTCTGCTGTGGTGTTTCACAACAACAGTAAAAAGGAAAAGACAGCGTGCTACTACAGGACCAGAGCTCAGTAAACCTTTGTCTTCGTAGGCTGACTTTCTCAGGTATGGTTGTAAGAGAAAGCTGGCCAACACAGGTTGTCTACAGAAGCTCGGAAGGCTCCATGCCCAGAGCTTTAGGACGATCCAGTGGCTTCTGACTGACTTGGTCCCTCATTTCAATCATGAATCACAGGCTTTGTGAAGCCACTCGTGATGTTTGTATCTGTTTTCTCCAGCTGTAGGTTTGGGAAATCCACAATGTAATATTGCCTGGCCCAACAGGCTCTTTCTATGAGCTTGAAATAAGCAGACTCCTTTGGTGCTGGGGAACGGGAGTCCATGCATGGATTCATCTGTTGACAATAGCCTTTAGTTGGCAAATTCTTACCGTCTCTTAAGGCTCCACTCAAACATCTTTCTAAAAGAGCCTTGCCTGGTCCATTTGCCCTCTTAGTTTTTCTTTCCTAAATTAGATGTTATGTCTCTTCTCTACACTGATGTGGCTCTCGCCTATCTCTGTCTTCAAATGATCTCCTCAGGACTGTGAGCATCCTGAGAGCAAGACTCATGACAACTTACCTCTCTCTGCATTTTTGATGTCATCCCAGGACACATGAGGCCAAGCAGGACCCCAAGTTGTCTAGATTGCTGGAGGAAGAATGGCTAGGAGACCATACATCACAGATGGCAGATCCTATAGACACTGGAAGTGTGGGACACTCCTTTTAGGGATCTGGTCTTAAGTCTTTTGCCTTCCTTAGTGTCTTCTCACTTGATATCATTGGCTCTTCACAAACTGTCTCTCTCTACCGTGCACATCAGCCTGGATGTGAGGCTCATCTGCCTAGCATCCCCCATCTGGAGCAGCCCCGTGCTGTGAGAATGAATACTAATGCACCATGAAGATTCCAGCCCAGAAATGAGCTCAGGACTATCAGTTAGCAGCCCCAGCGCCAGAATGAACCCAGCACATTCAGATGCTGTGGGTCAGTTCAGTGCAAGACAGGACAACAGAAGCCAGAAATGAGCCCAATGAGCAACCACTGCCAAGGCTTTTCTGTGGGAACAAGAAAGGGAAACTTTACATAAAATACAGAGAGGAGAACCAGCTTGAACTCCCACACCTTTTACCCTCTCTCTTAACCCCCCAGGGGGAAAGGGTGGTCTTCTCAGAAAGGCAGGTAACAATTGTTCCTGGATTGTCACTGCTACTGGAGCTGCTGCCTCTCCTCCTCTTCCTCCTCCTCTTCCTCCTCCTCTTCCTCTTCCTCTTCCTCTTCCTCTTCCTCTTCCTCCTCCTCCTCCTCCTCCTCCTCCTCCTCCTCTTCCTCTTCCTCCTCCTCTTCCTCTTCCTCTTCCTCCTCCTCCTCCTCCCCCTCTTCCACTTCCCCTGCCCTCGGGTGTGTTGAGCCATGTACATGGGTTCTGTGTTGTCATCCAAGACAAAGGCTTTCCCTAGCTGCTCTTCTGTGATGCAGGGTAGCCATTCTGGAGTATGGGAGTGCATATCTTCGGTCACCCACTTCATGGTGCCACTGTTACATCCCTCTTTCTCTCTGGCTCCTTGTTCCTCTCTGGCTTCTCATTTGAGAGGAGAAGAGTTTTGGCCTTGAAGACAGACAGAGCTGAGCTCAGAGCCTTATGCTATAGATCATGTCAGATTCGCGTCTGGGGCAGATGCCATTGTCAATCCGTGCCTCAGTTTACCAATCTATGAAATGGAGAAGAGAACATTTCCTGCCACAGGAATGCTGCTGGAATCTCCTTATCCACAGCTTACTGTGATGCTCCAGCAATGTGGCTCTGCCTATTTCACAAATGGCTGAACTTTAATGTCTGTTCCAAGTTCCCATTTCTCTCAATGATAAGAGAAATAGTTAGTTCAAGATACTCAGTGAACGTTTGGAGTAGGCTCACAGTACCCTGCAGTAGAGGGAGGCTTCGCCTCAGATATGCAGCCCAGATAGCCCCTCCTTATGCCCAGTCTGATCACTGTGCCATTGGGTCACAGTTGGGGCCTCTCAGCCTACACCAGACATTTGCTAGCTCTCTGTGACTTCTGAGCCATCACTCTCTGGCTTGGAGACTTGGTTTTCTTGCCAGATTCACCCAGAAGGGACAGATCAGGACTCTCTTGCTTAGTGTAGGCACGAGGTCTGCAGCTGTATAACATTCCTACGCAGAAAGGAGCCACTTCCATCTCTCTAGTTGTATCCAGTCTTTGGAGTTCTCTCAGCATCCACACCTTACTGAAGGTTTTTCTTTCAATGAGCCAAGCAGATACCAACCTCTAGGCTCCCCCTGCAACTATCAAGGCTGACATCTCCCTCAGCTACTCTCTTACTGATAACAGCAGACCGTTCTAGGCTTTTTATTGCATGCTAAAACTCCATGAGCCAAAACCCAAGAAAATAACCCACTATTTCTATACCATGTAGCCCAGGCAGGAGAGTTCACAGGTCTCTAAAGTGGAGCTCGGTATGTGCTCACAGGAAATAGCGAATTCCGTGAAGATTCCCCCAGCTTTATACCCCCATGTTTCAGCAGACCTCGTCCCAGAGCCAGCCCTCAACACAATAGTGACAGGAGTCCTTCTATCCCTCACTCCACCCTGGGGCTGCCTTACTCCCAGACAGCTGTGTGCACTGGGAACTGGATCGTACTGACAGGTTCAGTGCCGAGGTGTGGTGCTGGGTGCATCCATCCGCTTATAGCTGGCATTATTACTAATCATCAGGTCCTCTGGCTGCCTTTCCCTCCCCCCTCCCTGAGCTCTTCCCTGTGCTTCTTCTTTTGTAGAATGTGTGGAAGAAAAACAGATCCTGCACATGCCCTAGCAAGCTGTGGCTGCAGCCCCAGAGAACGGGGGGTGGGGGGGGGTGCCCTGAGAGTTAGACTTGTCGTTCAGACGCTTTAGGACCCTGCACCCCTACTCGGCTTCTGTCCTTTGGCTCTGAGAAAATGTAGCATATCTGCTAGCCCTTGGTATGCTTCTGTCTCCCCAGAGGAGGAGTCAGCTGCCAGGGTGGCAGGAGGGGAAATCGGGAGCTCCAAAAGCAGAGGTACTGAACTGCGGGCCGGCTCCACCACTCATGTTCTGTAAGACACTGGACAGGCAAGCACCCTTTCCGAACCGTGGGAGCCTCATACACTAAATGAGAGCTAATGAAACTGCTGGCCACATGAGGCTATTGAAATGATTAAGTGAGGCTCGGCACGTGACTGGAACATGGTAAGAACACCAAGGAGAACGACTGCCCTCGTTAACGCAACAATTACATAACCAGAGAAGAGTGATGCCTACTGGGGAATGAACTCATTGCCCAAGGAGGTGAGAGGGAGCCAGGTTCTGCACATACTTGACAAAGACAATTCTGAGTGAATTTCACAGTGAATGTTTGCCACAAAACTCAGTACCCCAGGGAGACAAAAGATGGTGACCCACAGCCTTCCCGACCTTTGTCCTATCAGACCCTCATCCCTGACTCTCCACATCCTGACTCTCGTCCTTTGCACGTGGTTCGTCTCCTATGACTTTCACGGTCCTAAGGTGACCTAGACCTCTGACTTGGGTGGTCTCAACTTTTCCTTATCCTAGAACTTTGACTGGGGCTGGCCAGTGGCCAGAGTCAAGCCTGGCACCCTGGATGGCACACGAGCAGAGGGGATTCTGATGGCTGGCGTGTGACAGTTCTTTGTCAGATTTTTATCCCCTGAGACTGTGAGCAGCACAGTAGGCACAGACCTGTCATCCCCAACGCAGGCTCGGCTGTGACAAGCAAAAGGCGCTCACTCAGCACCTTCACTTGGTGTGACTGCATGAAGGTTAGCATCCATGCGACAATGACCTTGAGCCTCGTGGCCCTCCAAACCACACTAGATGCTGCCCTTAGTTGACCCTAGATGCTCCCATGCCTATCTTATAGCTGTGCATACCAGCCTTTATAAAGCTGAAGTCACGCAGCTCAGAGGCAAACGGGTCATGCCCCTCCCTTCTTCCTTCTTCCACGGGTGGAGTTTCTTAACCGGGTGTCCACAAATGTGCTTTGTGGGAGAACCATGGATTCTGCATAGTCTGAGTGCATTCTCATGCGCACGCAGTTGCTCTAGGGGGAAAGGTCCTGATGCTCTACTGTTTAAACAGATCTGAATCCACCCATCTCCCCGTGCCCACTCCTGGAGAGCCACTCGATCAAGGTGCATGAAGTGTCCACCCTGTTCCTAGTGTAGTGTGGGCACCAAGCCTCTGGGATCCAGGAATCCCCCTCCCCCGCAGGATCTGGGCGACTTAGCGCTCTGCTGGCAGCATCTCAGCTGCGTGGGTGGCTGCACTCTGTCTGAACTCATCTGGCCCTGGCGACGCCTTCAGCTAGAGTATGAAGGGGGATCCCTTGGGGCAGTGCAGCCACTCTGCACGTGCCAGAGCCTGTGCGTTTGGGTGTCCCCAGCCCCCTCTGTATGTGTGCAAAGCGAGACCTCTGCCTTTCCTTTCCTTCCCCTGAAGCCCACATTAGTTCTGCTCCCGAGAGAACATGATCAGCTTCGACAGATGAAGCCATGCTTGATGCACAGGGACATGGCCTGAGAGGATACTCTACTTGAGCCCAAGTCCTGTTCGAAGTTCTCTTCCCTGGGGAGACAGAGGAAATACAAGCAAAAGGAATGAGCAGGGGAAATCGAGGCACAGAGTGAGTTTTCTAAGTCAGGACTGCCATCCAGCTCTGGAGACCCCCACCAGGTGCTTTGATAATCACAGTCACTTTCAGCTTCACCCTGTTCCTGCCATTGATGGCTGGGGGAGGGGGTGGGGCAGGGAGGAGGGTTTCTCACATAGCCAGTCCGGAACTCACAACCTGATTTGAATGTTGTATTCACATCCTTGGCCTGCGAAGCTTCACTGTGTCTATAGCATCAGTCTGCACAGATGTGTGCTGTGAGCATCCTCTGAACAACTGACATCCCGAACTCTCTAGCATCCTTCTTTCCTTCCAGCATGAACTGAGACTGTGAGGGAGCTGGTTTGATGGATGGACAATTTGCAGCCACGTAGTGTCAGTTCCCTGAGCTCAGGAAATCTTGCTTTTTCTTATTCAGTGTGAACTTGCGTGATCAGGCTATAGCCTGACTTAGCCGTATGATGCTTAGCAAGCATGTGTAGAGTCCATGACTGAATTGCTAACTGAGCCCCAAGTAAATGACAACACACCGGCCATGTGCTTTGGCGAGGGTGCCAATGTCCTTTCTCTTTTTGGTCTCACCCAGTCCTCGTGCCAACCCACGAGGTGATTACGTTCATGTGCCAGATGAGGAAGTAGACACAGAGACACATTTACTAGAATTAACTTGACCTCAGGAGCTAAGTGATGAAGTTGTCTTTACATCTTGACTGGTGTCAGATTGTCTGTGGCCCCTGGGGAGGCTCTGGCGCTCCGTCATGGGTGGGGGATGGGGTGCAGTGGAGTGGATATGTATGCAAAACAGGATTTCTGCCTTTGCTTTCCAAAGCTTCCCATCTATTTGAGGAGGCCAACTTATGTATGCAGAACATTTGGGAAATGGCACAAGAAGCATTGAGTGAGCGTAGCACTGAACTGCACACGATCAGGTGCCAACCGCATTCTCTGCTCTCACTAATCTCAGTCTTTTAGTACCAGATGGGGACCCGACAGATGAAGAGCAAAGATGGAAGCCACAGGGAAGTCTGTGGCTTACTGGGTTCTGTACCCATTAATGCGGAGCCATGCCTAGTCCCCAGCAGCAAGCACAGCAGGTGGTCACCCTCGATCACAGGCTTATTGATGTATTAGGTACATATTGAGAGCTTTGCACGAAGTGCCTCACCAACCACACAACAGCAGGGGGAGGGAAATGGCCACAGAATGCACAAGATGGAAGTAGGGATCAGAGAAATTGCTGGTCACACCCAGTGTCACACAGCAGGGGGTGGGGTGGATCTGAACTCAGTTCTATCAGCTCCTGGACCCCAGGCACCTTGTTACCTCTGTTTGTGGTGGGAGGAATTGCCATTGACCTGAGGGGTGGGAAGATGTGAGGTTGAGGGGAGGATGAATAGGAAGGAAAAGAGGAGGGGACTGTGAAAGGTGAAAGGTGAAAGGTGAAAGGCGAAAGGTAAAAGGCGAAAGGTGAGGTGGACAAGAAAAGAATGAAGTTAGGGAGGAAAGAATGGGGAGAGAGCAGGAGAGTGGCCAGAGGAAGGGGCATGAACAGACTTTATGTTAAATATGCTCAGATATTTCCCAGGATTCCCATAGACCTCTGACCACCCCACCCCTTCCCCCCTGGACAGCCTCAGAAGTGTGCTCTAAAGAAGTGCTATGTAGAAGCGCATGCCTTGCTTCTGGTGCATTCTGAAGGTATCGACCGAGCACCATGCTCTATAGTCAAGGTGGCTCAGGCAATAGGGACCTGCCTTTTGCAGTCCTAGGTTCAAGAAGTCTACAAGTTGGAGCTGAACTCATTGATGACAAGTGGCCACAGAATCCCAGTAGGCACATCCATCTTTGTGCATGGGGTGGATCTGGTATTTTTATTCTTTAAGAGAGAGATAGAGTCTAGAAAACCAGATTGCTACCCTTAACCTGAAGACTCAGTCTCTAAATGCAGGGGATACAGTTTTAATGTAACAAATTTGGGGTACACAAAGTCTAGTTCACAGTAGGACAGCTGAGGGAGGAGTCGGAGCTAGAACGGGGCACAAATGAGGGAGCTCAGCTGCAGAGCAGAGGGACACACAGCACTTCCTGCAGCCCAAGTAAGTCCTGCGGCCAGAGCGATTGATGGTGTGTTCCTCTAGCGGCCCCATACCATACCTGCCTGCCTGCATTCTCCCTCCCCACATAGTCGGCTGCTTTGTGCAAGTTCCCAAGAGTCAGGAGAGGGGCTGAGTTTGCCTCCCTTCCCTCCTCTTGGTGGTCTTCTCCATGTATTCCTTAGACTTTGTGAATGAGTTCCACATAAGGTCTGCTCTTTCGTTGTACAGTGTGTGGTGCGCATATGTGCTCTTTCGTTGTACAGTGTGTGGTGTGCATTTGTGCTCTTGTTGTACAGTGTGTGGTGTGCATTTGTGCTCATTCGTTGTACAGTGTGTGGTGTGCATTTATGCTCTTTCGTTGTACAGTGTGTGGTGTGCATTTGTGCTCTTGTTGTACAGTGTGTGGTGTGCATTTGTGCTCTTGTTGTACAGTGTGTGGTGTGCATTTGTGCTCTTGTTGTACAGTGTGTGGTGTGCATTTGTGGTTAATGCCTACCCCTTCGAGTATTATCAAGAATAAACGGGCTATTCTGAGTGTAACTATTTGGTTGAGGGTGGACAGATACATCACAAACAGTTGTTGAATGAGTGAGGGAGTGAATGAGTCTTCACTTAAGAAAGTGTGCTTCTTAAATGGTCAAGAATAATCTAGCAGTCATCAATTTTTAGTAATTAACTGATCGCTGAGTCTGGCAGTTTGAATGAGAATGGCCCCCATGGGCTCATATAATTGAATTTTTGATCCCTAGTTGGTGGGACTGTAAAGGTTTAGGAAGTATGGTCTCTTTGAAGGAGGTGTGTAACTGGGGTTGGGTTTTGAGGGTTCAAAAGCTCACAGCACCCCCAATTAGCTCTGTCTGTCCGCAGTTGTACATAAGACTGCAAGCTCTTAAGCTAGTGCTCCAATACCGTGCCTGCCTGCTGCCATGCTCACTGCCATAAAGGGCAAGAACTCACCCTCTAAAACGATAAGCAAGTCCCCAGCAAACTCTTTCTTCTATTAGTTGCCTTGGACGTGCTATCTCTTCACAATTAAAAGAACATAACTAATCCTAGCCAAAACCAAAACCAACAACAAAGAGCTCTCGTTTTCCTCCCTCCCCCTCTCCCACGCGGAGTGTCTACATCAGTGTCAGACCAGCAGCTCAACCGATACGGTAGGGCTATAGCAGCGCACAGGGAAAGCCAAAGAGGAAAAAAGACAATGAAATCGGAGGCTGTAAGGTGGGAAAAGGGAGCTTCGGGTGCTTCTCTTTGGAAACACCAAAGGAGACGCTGGGCACCAGGAGAGGTTCCTGGTGGACATGAGATGTGAAATAGATCAAAACTAGAGATGGGGGGATGTGGGATACGCTAGGCAGAGGAAGGGCCATAGAGGGCGCCTCTAGGCAACAGGGAGGGCTTCCTGTGGCTAGATCTCCCAGAGGCTAACCAATAGACAGGAAGAATTGGTAGACAAGGCCAGGCTATAAAAGGTTTGGTGGTTGGAACTTCATACTGGTAACTTCATGCTATGCCCATGGCTCAGAGACAACCAAATCTATACCCTCGAGAAGAACTTAGCCATGCCTGGTCTGTAAAACGGGGGTCTCCTGTAGGCTGCTTCTTCAGAGGATTGCAGCAAGCAAACAAGAGAGTGGCATCCTGGCCTTTGGTAACCTCTCAAATACTGTCCTGCGTATGAGGATTCAGGTCATGTGACTCGCAGAGCCAGTGGGGGGCAGTTTGGTCTCCATATGATACCTCTGAGGACCTTGTAAAGACACCTGGGGCAGCACCACATTTTCTTCATCAAGGCCTCCCTCTGTCCCTTGAGTCACACTAGACTAGTTACCTTCTGGGAACCCCAACTTAAGGCTTCCCTACCTTTTCCAGAGGACAAGAAAGAAGAGCCTCCTTCTACGTCCATCACCAACCAGTACTGCAGGGGAAACGGCTCAGGCAAGCCTCAGGCGCCTTGTAGAGAGCCTAGGTTTGACCTAGGTGGAACTCAGAGACCTGTCAGCCCAGAGGCCCCTAGTGCCTGCATTTGCCAACATAAATGACCCTAGGAGATTATGATAGAGCCCTGGATAATACATTCTAGTTCCAAGTTCTGGCTGGACAACCTCAGACAAGTTCCTACTTCTGAACAAGCCTCAGTTTCTCTCCACGGTGATGGCAGGCCTGAAGCAACTAGCCTATGGGGTCTTTGTGGGCATCACACGGGTGATGCCATCCTACGGCAGTGGGCAGTACAAATGAAAGACATGTGTGATAATGAGTGCATTATCCCCACCCCACCCCCTGCTGCACAAAACAGGACTCATGTTGAGATCTGAGCAAGGGGTAAGTGCTGCCGAGGTGAAGCACGCTATTCTGAGTCCCTGAGCCAAGGCGCTGGCCAGCTGTGGCCCCGAGGGGCAGCTAATGGGCTGGGTGCCTGGAGTCAGACCATACTCTTGTATGTGCAAACTTATGTATGTGAAGGAGCTGATGGCTCTTTGCTCCGAGAGCACATGTGAGGGTCTTAGCTGGGGTCTTACAGGTGCACACCCCATCTGCCTCCTGTGTATTATGGGTTTGGAGTCTGTGTGCAGCATCTCAATGTCTGTGTGGGCTTGAGGGACCTGTGCCCATATGTTCGTGGTAGCATATATGTGTGCGTGTTTATGACGCCATATGTTAAGGGATGCTGTGAGCTCCCAACACAGCATATGTCTGTGTGCTGCAGAGGAAATGACTGGACAGGGGTCTGGGTGGGGCTTCTCAGTGCAAACACACACGGAATCCTCAGTGAAGGTTCAGGCATACAGACAGGCTGGGGAAGAGGAAATTCAAAGCTTTCTAGGGAAACACCTGTCATCAGTTGCCACCAAGAGGGGAGGCCACAGGTCCTCAATCATTGCCTTTTCAGTGGAAAGCTGAAGTGGGACTTGAGGGTTCTTGTCACCTGAAGGGAAGCTCATGTACCTGAGATTGCTTTCGAAATTCAAGAGTTACCCCCTGGGTTCCTAACTCAAGTACTGTCCCCACAGATGACCGATCTGCAGGTGACAGAGAGAGAGAGAGAGAGAGAGAGAGAGAGAGAGAGAGAGAGCACAAAAGAGGGGGACAGGTAGCAAGAGCCTAAGGGGACCCACAGCTACTTCTAGTCCCACTTCCTGTCACTAGAAATGAGCTCTGGTCCTAGGGGATTCTGCAGGTTCCCCAACACCTCCTACAGAGTTCAAAGGAGCCCTTCTTCTTGATGACAACTCTCTTTGGGTGGGGCAGACTTTCCCCCACACCAGAAAGGTAGGCAGTGGTTAAATGATTTTCTCTAAAGTCAAATGAAATCTTAATGCCCTTCCTTTCTCTCTCTCTCTCTCTCTCTCTCTCTCTCTCTCTCACACACACACACACACACACACACTCATATTTATATTCATCCTGGGGGTCACCTGCTGCCTCCTACCCAAGCTGCACCCACCAGCCAGGTGCCTTATCACATCTGTCTGCCCAGAAGGACATCCCCGGTGTCCTGCACAGTCAGGAGTAGACAGCCTTGTAGACAGCAGGGCCAGGTCCCCACCCCGCCCCTCCGCGGTCCCCGAGGCGGCCTCCGCCACCTCCCCCACCATCCCCCGCGCCTGTTTCTGAGCCCCGCTCCACTCCGCACCAGTCCCCGGCGCTGTTCATTCATGATTGGTACTCGGCCCCCTGAGAGCCAGCCCGAGCGCGGGGCGGAGCGGCCGGGTGGCAGCAGGGGCGGGCGGGCGGAGCGCAGCTCCCGCACCGCACGCGGCGCGGGCTCGGCAGCCTCGGCCGTGCGGGCACGCCGGCCCCGTGTCCAACATCAGGCAGGCTTTGGGGCTCGGGGCTCGGACCTTGGAGAAGCCAGTGGTCCAGCTGGGTGCCCGCACCGGGGGGCGCCTGTGAAGGCTCCCGTGAGCCGCTGGCCCTGGGAGTCAGTGCATGTGCCTGGCTGAAGAAGGCAGCAGCCAGGAGCTCCAGGCGCCCCGGCCCCACGTTTTCTGAATACCAAGCTGCAGGCGAGCTGCCCGGGGCTTTTTTGCTTTCTCTCTTTTCCTCTCCTCCAATTCAAAGTGGGCAATCCACACCGATTTCTTTTCAGGGGAGGGAAGAGACAGGGCCTGGGGTCCCAAGTCGCACACAAGTCTTCGCTGCCATGGGGGCCGTCATGGGCACCTTCTCCTCCCTTCAGACCAAACAAAGGCGACCCTCTAAAGGTAAGCACTCTGTCCTCTATTTACTCCCCTGGATAGGTTTGGGAGCACTGGGTGTTGTGTTGGGATGAAACGTCTGTCTCTCTTAGTTCCAAACCCACTGTCCATGAGGGTTTTGGACAGCCTCATGTATTCAAGGAATTAAGAACCTCGTGGGAGGGTTGGTGTGAACACTCAGGGGCAGCAGCCAAAGTGGACGCTAGCCCCAGCAGGGGTGTGGGTACCCTTCTCTTCTAGGGAATGCATGGGAGCAAGACAGACAGATTCACAGGTGGAGAAAACTGCGTTCTCTGGGGTGGGCGGAAATGTTGGGAGGTTCTTCCCGCTCCCGTGAGGGCTGATGTTGGTACAACCTCGAACATCCAGCGAGGGTGCTTACATTCATGCATGCCTCCTTAGGAATGGCCATGCCTTGCCGGGTACTGACTTGGAAATCTAACCATGAGGAAAACGGTGATTTACCGGTCCATCCTTAAAAACCTCTGCAAGCCAAAAGGAATCAGCTACGTCCAGGTGGTAGAGCCCCAGGCAGGTCCTGGGACACAAGGAGTCTGTAGGAAAGAACAAATAGCAGGGCTGTGCTGCTACGGTGGTCTGGGGACTTCAGAGGAAAGGGGAGAACTGTCGAGGGGGGCTGGGGAGACAAGCTCACATACCCTGAGATGGCCCTGTCAGGGGCTCCACAGCTCTGTGGTCTGGGGACTTCAGAGGAATGGGGAGAACTGTCGAGGGGGGCTGGGGAGACAAGCTCACATACCCTGAGACGGCCCTGTCAGGGGCTCCACAGTTACCTTTCCCCAGCTGTGGCATGCCCATCCTCAGCGGGACAGTTATTAGATGTCCACGTGGAGTCGAGTGACCTTGGTGGGCCAAAAGCACACAGTGCAGGCCTCCTTTTCAACAGGCAGAAAGTTGCTTATAGAAACAAGGAGACTGGAAGCAAATCAGGAAAAAAAAAATGACAGGGTTGGTCTGCTTAGTGCTCAAAAGCCATTGAAGATAGCAGAAGGGTTCTAAATAGTTTCACACTTAAATATCCAAGTTCTGATGCTGGCTAGCGACCAGAGCTGGGCTAGGGTGACAGTGGGACCTGTTTCATGTCATCTTGGCTGGGATCATACACAGAGATTCAGGAAGAAAGGGTCAGGTTTCTGGTCCAGTCCTCAGAGACAAACTGACAAATAGACATCATCAGTGCAGATCCCAGGTGATAAGACCAGGCTTGCATGGCGGACCGGAAGCGGAAGGGACTTTTGCTTGCACTCTGTGAGATTCTTCGCCCTGCACGGAAGGCATTGGTACCTCTCAGTAGCCCAGAGAAAGGCAGGTCTGCAAACCTTTTCCCTGGGTTTTGGTACTCTGAGCTCTGCCTCTCTTGGATCCTGAGGCGTTGCTTAACTTGGTTCTTGCTTCAACACCAAGTCCAAGTCAGCTCCCTGCTCATCCTTCTTAACACCATGAGGTCCCACAGGCAGTGGAGGGGACTGTAGGGCACAGTTAACTTGGGTTTCTTTAAAATCACCGACAGTGTCTGCATCTCCTTGAGAGGTAGGGAGGCACCCAGAGAGGTCTGTGGCTCTATAACCCAGCAGAGTGCAGGTGGGAATCTCATCCCAGTCGTGGGCCTTGAGCAAATATCGCTCTCTATAAGTCTCAATTGTCATTGACATCAAATGGGTGACGATGCTGCCCTTATGAACGCCGGCGAATATGGAGGGAGGGATACCTCATCTCATTCACTATGCAGCAAATGGAGGGATGACTGATGGCCACAGGGGACTCAGGGGTCACCATCTGCCATTTCAGTCTCTCACTGCCAAATCCGGATCACCTGGGGGACAGTTCCTGCAGGATTCCAGAGGCCACAGAACTATTTTCTCTCTCCTAAGAACTTAAGAAAGAGGAGAGTTATTGCCACTCACTATGTGTTCCACCACGGAGTGCCTGGCACAGTGTTTGATCCGAATATTCTCATTTGCTCTTTGTAGAGTGTTCAGGGTCACCGGCTGGGTCCCCAAGCTAACTCCTTTTCAGAGCAGTAGACTTTAGCCTGAGCTATCCACAAGTGCAGCTGTCTATTTCCCCTAAGCGCTTGTCCCCAGAATAGAGTCCAGTCTCACTGTCTGGCCCATAAGAATGCTAATCGGTAAGAGACTCTCCTAAGGGGAGAAGCTTAGGGGTATGGATGGACGGGGGCTCTACTGAGAGGCTCACACTCAGGAATCCTATCCTGGGGTTACTTTCTCCCTCAGCGTTTTAATCTCTGTAGAGAGGAAGCATTTCGCTGGACATTTTTTCAGGTTCCATTTGGTCCTCAGATTCTAAAGGCTTTACTGTTGGTGCTGTCACAGAAGCCACTGTTCTCAGCTCTGAGATGTCAGGCTCAGACCTAATCAGATCAGTCAAGGGAAGGTGGTTGGAAAGTTCAACAGAAGAATCTGTCTCCCTGCTGGGTTCAAATCCAGGCTCTACCACACTAGCTGTATGACTAAGCCTTATTTTTCTTCCACTGTGAATCAGGGACAGTAGTAGTTACCATCTTAAAATAGCTGTTGTGTTGTGTGCATTTCGGGGATGATGGAAAGCAAGCACTTTGCACAGAACCTGTACGTGATCAATGATCAGCAACTTTTAGGTCCTACTCAGTGTATGGCTGCACTGCTTATGCCGTCTAAATGCCCAGAATCGGGTTATCCTGCAAATAAAGTCATACAGCTTGTTCCTGGATGCCATCTAAGCCCTGTTAGAGGCAAGCAGGACCAAAAGCCAGGCACTGGGATGCTGAGCATTTGCTGCGGCCCTCTGACCCTCTGCATTGTGGCAGATCCTGGAAACATCACAGCTGACTCAGCTATAGCTCCAAGCGCTTAAAACCGTAACTTGGAAATACATGCACATCTTTAAAACGGGGCACCAGTACTGTGTGATTAGTGCTGGGGAAAATGCACCTAGCCCACCCCTGAGCCCAGGGAGCACTCCCTCCGGGCAGCAGAAATCTAAAGTAATTTAAGAGCTTTGCCACAGAACAAAAGCACAGAGTTCACTTTTTGGTCCTCTGTTTGGAATCTTGGTGTGTCTTTAATTGAAAATAGGGAAAAACCTTGCCTGGGGGTTTCAGGCGCTGTCCTCAGTCCTCGGTAGAGTTTCTTTCCAAGGCAGTTTCATGTGTGTCTTTTCTTCCATAGCCTCTGCTCTCAGGCTTGAACGTGGGAGTAAGGATGGCTTATGGCTAAGCAGAGAAGGAGCACGCAGGTACAGTTGCAGCCTCCATGGGAATCAGGAGACTTCGGGAAAACACTAGCCCAGCTCCATCTACCAGAGACTGCCTGTAAGCAAATAGCCCCATGTTGCTTAGGTAGCTGAGTTCCAATTCTTCCATGATCAAGGTCTTCATTTGGGACTTTGAGAGCCTGAGCTTTAGACCTCCCTGGGGCCCACTGAGTCCACTGAGAAAAAAACCCATGGCTATCGGAAGATTTTTATCAGGTCACATGCCAAGACAGAGTCAAATATGAGGATGGTCTTGTGGGTCCTAAATTGGAAAACCTTCTGGTTCTCCAATTGTAGAGGCATAGAATGCCCAATGTGTCTGGCCTTGAAGTTGATGGATAGGGTGATGTGTTAATCCTAGAGAGCCTTGGGAGGCAGCGATGGAATGGGCAGACAGTAATGAAGTCCCAAATCATACCAGCCTGGGTTTAGAGATCACTCCCAAATCACTCTGCCTTAGAAATGCCCTTTTCTTCATCTGTGAAGGGGAGTATCGAGCAATAGACATGTGTGTGCTACGGGCTTTTCCTACCTCAGCATCTTCGTCCATCATTTAAGCTCTGTAAGTCTCTCCCCTCAAGCCCCCATCCCACTGACTAATTCAAATTCTACCCACATTCCAAGAGCTCACTCAGCCGTTTCTGTATTCAAGAAGCCTTCTCCAAGCCCCAGAGAGAAGTGACTTCTCCCACTGGAATTCGTAACATTTTTAAGGCGTACACTCGACTGACTCACCACTCATGCTGGGAATCAGACAGTCAATGGAAGTGTTAATCATCTATCACTATAGTATGAGATTCTTGGGGCCAAACGTGTGTCTGAGTCATTCTTTACAGCCCTTGGCTTGGCTCTTTGCACACAGTAGGTACTCAGTGACTACTTTTCAATGAAAACTACAAACAAATGAGATGATTGGTCTCTCGTCATTATTCCTAAGAATTGCAGACCCCACAGGAAAAGTTATTTCACCACTGAAATGTCAGTTACCAGCCCCTCTGCCTGAACAAATTCTCTTATTTGATCTGTTGGCTTTGAATTGGCTTGGTCTGTGAAGTGTACTGAATCTGTTCACCATTTAGAAGGAAGCGTTGAGAACAGTGTTTCCACTCCTCAGCTCCTGATCTTCACAAAATCAGGGTAAAGGGATGCACTGCCTAAAATCAGGTGTTTTCAGTCTGGTTCTAGGAACAGGACCGAGAGACCCTTTGTCTACCTAGAAGGGCTTTGCTCAGTCAATTTGTAACTGTGTGTATGTAGGGGGAAGTACGTGCATTCCTTAGCAGACAAGCGAGTGATGGATGATTGCACAAATAAGAGGATCAATAAACAAGAAAAATGAATGAAAGAGCAAGTGAAAAATCAAATGAATGGCAGAGGATGATTGAGTGAGTGAGTATGTGATTAAATGACTTTATCCATGAATGAATGCATGAATGAATGAATGAATGCATGCATGCATGCATGCATGAATGAATGCATGCATGAATGATGAAGTCCTGGAAAAACTGTAGCAAAGGACTATTTTTTATGAAAAATAATCTCAATGATTGTGTTTCCTGGTTCTTGATTATTTGTCTCAGTTCATGGCTGTGGCACCAACACAAGACCACAAATGAGTAACTTAAAGAAGGAAACACCCACTGATTTTGGTCTACAGCTCTGGGGTAATGAAGCTCTAGTGGTCACAGGTGAAAGCAGCCTGGGGTGGGGGGGAACTGGTAGCCTTCTCGATGGCAGAGTCCTGAGGCACACAGGGCATCCCAGGATGAGGGGTACCCCAGGGGTTCCTCTCTTCTTTAGAGACTCCACTCTGAAGACCTTATTGAATTTTATTCACTAACCTCCCAAAGACTCTAAACTTGATAGTTCAAATTTCTACCCTCTTAATACCCCATGATGGAAATCAAGCTTTAGCATGAGCTTCAGAGCCGTAACAACACCCACAGGGAAACGTAGAGGAATCAGAGACGCAGGAAACTTTAATACAGAAAGTTAATAGTGAGACTTATAGGCAACACCTTCTGGAAGTCAGTGTACAAGGTTCTGGGATGCTTGGGCTGCCAATGGACACAGTGTCCATAGGAAAGCAGAAAGAGGCCTATCTCTTGGCCTCACACTTTTGTTGGGCCCAAAGGGCAGGATTGCAATCCAACATCACCTCTTGTTTTCCAAGTTCACTGTTACCTGGTCTACATGTCCACCCCTTCATTTGTTCACTTGGACAATCTCATAATTATGATCTAACGTTGCTCCCCTGTGTCGTTTTTGCCCAAGATCAACTCCAGCTTCTGTGCCTCCTTCCATCTCTATTCCCCACCCACCCCAGTCACCAGTGAACTCCTACATATCCTTCAAAGCCCCACCCAACATCACCTCACACTCCTGCAGACAGAGCGCATCTCCCCTTCTCTGGTCCCCTATGCCTGTTGATGCCACCCCTTGAGGAACACACATTGAGATTTTGTCTACATGAGGCTATCGTGGATTTACACAATTATCCCTGTGCCTGGCTCTCAAGGGCTGATTCTTATTCCAGAGCCCCCGTCAAGCTTGACACCTGGTCTGGTCTTGATGGATGCTGGCTGTGTGGAGGCAGGAATGGATGGGTTGGGGGAAGGGAAGCACACTTTGGTGCAGAGGAGAAATCCAGGATCCAAGTCTGCACCTGGGAGGATGCCTGCAACATTCTGCATAGTGACCCTGGAGCCAGCACTCCCATGCATCAGGCAGGGGAGGAACATAATTAGAAAGGGAAGAGAGGGAGAAAGAAAGGTCCCGGGGCTTTCAGAGAATCTAGTTTCAGCTCTTCGGCTCCCTCCAGGTGCTATTTTAAGTAGGTCACCTTCCAGAAGTAGCCGTAGTCAGGTGGGATGTTGCTCTTTCCCCATGTGCTAGCCATGATGGGAATACTTTGGATTAATTCTCATTATTCCAGGCCATGTTAATAATAGCCTGCTCCAGAGCAAGAACGAGACCTCATTAAAATCAGGGTGCCAAGAGAAGGGTGCATAATGGTTAGAACCACTGTTAAGGTTACAGAGACTTACTGTGACTCCTGTGTCACACTATTTGTAGGGATGTTTTACCCCTTTTGGCTGTGGCTTGAGTCTGTGCCTTGGAGACCCAGAACTATTATAGCCACGGTCACTGATATCCTGAGCCATGTCATAGCCATTCCCCACTATGGGAAATTGTCAGATTCAGTTGCTAACAGAAATTCCCAACCATGAGATATGCAAACAAAGATCAGCTTCCAATACTAATACCAATATTACCTAAAATTGACCAAGCCTCTGCAAGACTCCAGGCACCTTGTTCTTCCAATTCCTGGATTGCTTTACCTCAACCCTGCAGGATGAGATACTATGCCAGTTCTCATTTTATAGCTAGGGAAACTGAGGCTCTAAGAAGGGAAGTGCTTTTTTGGGACCCTAAAGCCAGAAGACAGCAGAGTCTGCCTCTAGCCAATGGCGGAGAATAAGCTCTGAAGCTTCATGCTAGCCTCCTCCCTCCTGGCCTCACACCAGGAGCCTGGGGGGCTCGGGAGCCAGCCAAAATGGGGTGTGGATGTACAAAGTCATATTCAAGGAGAGCTGCCTGCAAGCCCCAAGAAAAACCCTTTTAGCCTGTCTACAAACCACCCCTGTATCTGCTTCCATTCTGACACTGTGAAAGCTGGCGTTTGAAATGATTGGGGGCAGAAGGCCAATTAGCAAATTCATTAATAGGATTAAAACCTCTCTCCTCTCCTCTAATCATTTATGTGAACTAGATTTCTCTCCCTTTGTTGCAGCCATCATGGCCTGTCAGGGAAGGATCGAGCAATGATCTAAACATCTTCAAGTCTGTTAGATTCTCAGAGCTCCAGTGGTAGGCAGCCACCTCAGGGGTTCAGGGGTTCACATGGTCAAGATGGGCAGGAGGGCCCAAGCAGTTTATGAGTGGTAGCCACTCAAAGCAGCCAGATGTAAGAGACTGCTATAATCTGCTAATACACAGCAGCCTCCTCCTTACTTCTACCCTGTCCCTTGTCAGGCATCCTTAGCTCAAGTTGTGTATATGTGGCACAGTCACCATGAGTACATACTCATAGCTAGACAAGTCTAATTCTCCTCAACGTACTAGCTTCGTGACCTTGGCAAGGTCACATTGTCTATATAAGCTTTAATCTCCACATAATCTAGAAAACTGGGACAATGGTAGCAATGCCTCCAATATTATTATGAGAAGTATAGCAATATGTTCAAGGTGTGGTCAGAACACAGAAAGAATGCAATCTCTCTCTCTCTCTGTCTCTCTCTCTCTGTCTCTCTCTCTGTCTCTCTCTCTGTCTCTCTCTCTCTCTCTGTCTCTCTCTCTCTCTCTGTCTC